>NC_143016.1:160563664-160836164 GCF_055824585.1 Amblyomma mixtum
GATGTAGTAGTAGAGGCTGCACAAGCCGCGAGACTCACGTGTTGCCCCCAAAGATCCCAAGTCCTCATCCTACACACAAAGCGGCAAAGAAAGAATAAAGCGCCTGAAATCCAAATTTACGCGGAAGAGGCAGCCGTTCCTGTAGTGGAAACACTAAGGATCCTGGGAATGCCGATGCAGTGAAATCAAACAAACGTCCCATACTGTGGAATGTAAACCATCAATCAAATCTCCCTCCTCATCAGGCGCATCGCGAATAGGTGAGAAGGAGTTGAAAAAGGCGAGACCAGGAAACAAATACAGGCCTTCGTTCCTAGCAGAGTCATCTACTCTACACCGTACGTCACCCTCACAGTCAGAGAAAGAGACGAACTGGATTCTGTAATTAGACAATCCTACAAAAATTCGCTCAACCTCCCATGTCATACGCGAAATGAAAAACTACTACAGTTAGGAATTCATAACAGCTTAGCAGAATTGATGGAAGCACACCTAACCACACAATATGAAAAGCTATCAGGCATTGAAACGGGACATTTCATCGTAAAGAAAGCAGGAATAAAATATGAGGGGAACCGTGCGCACATCTTACCAGTTCCAAGACACGTGCACGAACCCAAGAGTTCATTCTCTGCCAAAAGAATACATCCACACTACGATACGGACAGAAGACAAGCTGGGGCAAAAAAAATTCACGAGAGATATTCCGTTCAAAAAGACGCAGCAAAGACGTTCAAAAAGACGTGGCATATTTTCTGCCACGTGGACGTGGCAGAACATGCGGACAGAGACTCCTTTTCTCTGGCAGTTGTCGATCATCGAAGTTCTCCCCTTGCATCGACAACGGTCGATAAAACAAAATTTCCGGAGGAGGCCGAAGAAGCTGCCATAGCTTTAGCCATTACTACCCCCCATTGCCAAATACATCATCAGCGACTCCATAATTTGAAATATTGCCAAAGGAAGGGCCCACTCTAGAGCCACCAAAATCTTACAAAAAATCTCCACTGCCCACCGCATCTAATTGATCTGGCTCCCTGCCCATTCGGAACCCCCTGGAAATGAGGCGGCCCACCAATTTACCCAACGATTCGTAGTTAAAGGGGAGATGTGCTACACCGAGCTCAGGTCGGCCAAAGAGCGAATGACACCCGACAAAGAAATTACAAACCCATTCAAGTAAGAAAGACCAATCTTCACGCAACCTGTACTTTATTCACGCATGGTTTATTCACGCATCCTATGCTTTTGAAATTAGCGTTTCTGGCTTGAAAACGGCATCCAGTTTACCGCCCTTATCACTCCGTCGTCGCACTTCTAGCTTATCTTTATTTCATAAAATTTTCTATAGCCCCATGCGCACCGCTCCTTATATTCTTCCTCCCCCAGCACACATATCACTCCGCACCAGTCATCATTTTCATGTGGCCCGTCCACTCTCGCGAACTGTCACCTTCGCCAATTCCTTTTTTCCCCGAACAGCTGCAGAATGGAAAGGCCTTCCAAGCGACATTGCAACCAGCTCATCTACGTTCAATGAAAATGTAACAAATATGTACAGTTCTAAGAACGTTTTCTTTATATGTTACCACCCCTTAAAGGCCCCAGGCATGGGGCCTTTAAGGAAATAAGATGAAATGAAATGAAATAACCACATAGATCTCTTAGTAAAACACAAGTCAGTTGGCGGCAGCTCCAACAGGCACTTTCTTTAATCCGTACATGTACTCCCATATGGTTCCCAGAACAGTCCAACCGCCGCGGTGGCTCAGTGGTTATGGTGCTGGGCTGCTGACCCGAAAGACGCGGTTTCGATCCCGGCCGCGGCGTCAGTGCCAGTGCACGTTAAAGAACCCCAGATGGTCGAAATTTCCGGAGCCCTTCACAACGGCGTCCCTCATAGCCCGAGTCGCTTCGGGACGTTAAACCCCACAAACCAAACCAAACCAAACCAGAACAGTTCAGCCCTGTCTGTTCTCTCTGTGGGCACCAAAAGGCAAACACACTGCACATCCTGTATACTCATGTAATCAAGACAATTGCCATCTTAGAGTCTGCAGCTCTCTACCCATTCGCAGTGGGAGGCCGCACTGCTCAGCTCGGACCCAGAGGTTCAACTCCGAGTCACGGAGCGGGCCGAAGAGTTCGCTGAACGACATCGTCGGTCAGCCACCTGGCGCCCGGCCTAGAAGAGGAGCCCACCGCAGTGAGGGAGACATCACCCCAACCCGTGCCTAAGAGCTCTTCTTTAATAAAGTTTATCTCCTCCTCTTTAGACCATCACATCAAAGTTTTATCCAGATGATATATCCGCCGCGGTGGCTTGGTTAAGGCGCTCTTCTACCAAGCCGAAGTACCCGGGTTCGACCCCGACCGCGGCGGCCGCGTTTCGATTGAGGCGGAACGCAATAAGGCGCCCGTGAGCTGTGCGATGTCCGTGCACTTTATCTGGGAAGATATTGGCGAATATATGCTAAGGTAAGTGGGCTCTACAAAGCAGTGTAAAGCGTGGCTAGACCACCCGTGCCGTCGTTTCATGTATCAATAGACCCCTACTTTTCCCTTCCATAACAACCCAATTCCCCAACAAACGGCCTTCAGCCTCCCTTTATAAATAAACAGCTCATTCATTCATTCATTCATTCATTCAAAGATCCCCAGGGGGTCTAAATTATTCCGGAGACCTACACCACGGCACCTCTTTCTCTCTTCTTTAACTCCCACCTTCCTCCTTTCCCTTACGTCGTGGTTCAGGTGTCCACTGAGATATACGAGACAGACACTGCGCCATTTCCTTTCCTCCGAAACCAATTTACCAATTTGATTCAGACCCGGAATGTACACTTTTGGCGAAAGAGCCACTTACGATAAAATATTGTGGAACTGCAATGTCACAAATGGGAGGGGCGACGTGCGTGTGTTCTTTCAATCTTCCTTCTCACATCTTTCAATTCTTCTCTGTCTGCAGAGATCATCACTCCGACTCCGAGCCATGCGGACGCGCTTCGCATGGGCTCCGTAAATTATCGCTACCACGGCGAAACGAAACAGCGCATTGACCCAAGACTGGTACCAGACGAAGCGGAACACCATCCGGATTCCCTGGATACCTATCGCTACCAGGCAAGTGGGTCCTCTGCCGAATATTCGACGGAAACATTTTTCGGACGCCGTGTTGACAGCTAGGCATACCTGCGACCACGGCATCGACCGAGCCGGCTAGGCCTAACGGCGACGCCGGTGCCGAGTACGGTCACGCACGATGGTCCACGCTTTAGAAGGCGAAGCTGTAACGTAGGCAGTGCTTCAGGATGACGGATGGATCCCCGCCGCCCTCGCCGCGCAGAAGAAATACAGGAAAAATAGGCAAGCCTCCAACGGAACGCCGGCAGCAGACGCTGGCGGGCCGGGGCGTCTCTCTGATCACAGCAAGGCGTCCAAGGATGGAAACTCTGCTACACCCAAGCCGCGTCCGCCGCCTCTATTTCGAGGCAAACCCTGCCAAAACTCCCGCAAGACGACTACATAATCGTCGTACGACCCCGAACGCCACTCGATCTGAAGACGGCATCCAGGTTGGAGATTGCCGAAGTCATCTGTACTGCGCTAAAACTGCCTCCAGCGGAGACAGTCCAGAATGATAGGTTCAGAGTGCATCCGTCGAACAACACTATGACCATCTGCACGCCAAACATGCAACGTGCCGAAGCTTATAGTCGCCTGACATCTTTTCAGATGGCGGATCAGCTGTTTGACGTTAAGTCCTATACGAAAGCCACAAGATTCTGTCCGAGGTATCGTCTTCAACACTTACAGGAGAGAAACGGACGAGGAGATCCTAGCGGAACTCCGCGCCCGAAATCCCGACACGGATATAATACACGCGCGAAGAATGGGGCAGACCAGGCACTTCTTAATCATATTTGCCGGAAATCACCTCCCAAGATCCATCAGATATCTGATGTTCGATGAAATCGTTTATCCATACCACGACAGAGTGGAAGCTTGCTTCAACTGTCGGAAGGTTGGACACCGCATGGACGTCTGCCCACAACCATTCCGCGAACTCTGCCGCAGATGTGGAGTCAACCACGCTCAGCCCAAGCAGGGAGAACAACATACGTGCATCTCCACTTGCATCATCTGCAGGGGCCATCACTTCACTGGCAGTCGCAACTGCAAGTTCCGCTTTCAAAAGCAAGTAAAAGAAGCCAACATGAAGAGGGCCAACAACAGCGAGGGCCAAAAACAAACCGATGAGAGACAATCGCGATCCAGGAGCAAGCATCCACCAGGGGGACGCCACCGCAGCGGATCGTCATCCTTCCCTCCCTTAGGCAGCGACTCTTCGTCGGAAAGCGCCAGCAGATCCGCCAGCCGCAGCCGATATCGCGACCGCAGCGAAAGCCCGGGACGCAAGAGTGTGGCCTGGCACACAGACCCCGAAAAAGAAGCCCTTCAGAAACAGGTGAGGGAGCTTCAAATGCATAACCAGCGCTTGCAGTCCCAAATAGACGAGCTGAGGAAGCTAATAGGACAACATGCCGTAACTCCTTCTAATCAACCAAAATCCTACAAGGCAGTGCTACAGCGGTCTGCAACCACAAGTACTCCACCTGAACCCAAATCACCTTCCCCATCAGACCCCTCAGTGACCAAACACACATCCCCTGCTCTTCCCAAGCAGGACGATAAGCTAGGAGATAAGGCCATGGACGTGGAGGTGGCATCTAGACTTAAAAGGCCGGCCAATTCGATGGCAGATACTCCTCTCACACCTCCCAAGAAAAAAATCTCTGCCTCTCCCGTAAGCGAGAGTAGAGTAAGCATGAAATGTTTACGGGCCTAATGTCATCTCGGTGGACACCCGAACCGCACCGTACAGGAAGGGAGGAACGCCACCACCCGTTCAGCGCGATGCCTTGCCATTTGAACGCAAGGTTTTTTGAGGAAAGGAAATGGCGCAGTAATTCTCTGCCATCTCGGTGGACACCCGAACCGCACCATAAAGGAAGGGAGGAACGCCACCACCCGTTCGGCGCGATGCCTTGCCCTTTGAACGCAGCGCTTCTCCTCCGGATCACGTATGAGAACGAAGTGTAACGTGGCATTTATGTGCTTTTTGCACGCGTTATTAGAAATCGCAAATTATAATTCCGTGCATTATCAAACCCACAGCTCCACTGATATCTTGATAAACATTGAGAAGGCACTGGCAGCAGTTATTTTTTGTCTCGTTTGGAGACCAACCGGCGCTTGCGTGCCGGTCGCGGAGGAGGGCGTAGAGAGTCTCGTGAAATCTCGTTAAGTCTCGTACGGTGCCTGGATGTTCTCGTTTCAGAGCCCGGATGACTGGAATTCAGTGCCCGGATGAGTGGATTTCAGTGCCCGGATGACTGGAATTCAGTGCCCAGATGACTGGAATTCAGTGCCCGGATGAGTGGATTTCAGTGCCCGGATGATGGCTCTCGGTCTCGGCGTGACGTCACCACACTGCTGACAACGGGAGCTAAAAGCATTTCATGCTTAAAACCGAAACGACGGTAGCAGATTTAGTCGCCAAAGTGTACCTCAGATTTGTCAAAGTAGAGGCCGACAGAAAGGCCGATCTAGAACGTCTAGATGCCAAATTCGCGGCTACACTGGCAGAATTCAAAAGTTTTATCATCGACGAAGTTAAGAAAGAAATGGCTAACCTAGCGGCCAGGATCACTACACACGGAATGCAACCAATTCATGGGCAATATGGCCCCCCGCCCGCAGAGAATTAGCGTATGGCAGTGGAACTGCAGGTGCTTCCTTCCCAAGAAGGATCACCTGCAGCTTCTAATCCAGAATACTGAAGTAAATCCGGACTTAATTGCGCTCCAGGAGAATAGAGGAAACACCAAATTAGCGGGATTCAAAAGCTTCATGCAGAAAGGCGCGGACACCAAAAAAGAACAATTAACCGCCATTCTAGTACAAAGAAACATCACGGCTATCCAGCACGAATTCGATGGCATAGCCGCTAATTACACTCTGATAGAGGTTGTTCCTCGCAATAGAGGAGACAGAAATCTTTTCATACTAAATGTGTACAGCTCTCCCAAAGATAAAGGGCTAGCCGTTCCAAATTTATTGCGTAAGACTATGCACTTCACTAAAGGAGCGCAACTCCTCGTAGTCGGAGACTTTAACGCACCCCATGCTGAATGGGGATACGTTAAATCCACCAAGAAAGGCACGAAGCTATGGGAAACTTCACGCGATCTCGGCCTCACTTCACTTAATGATCCCCACTCCTGCACGCGGCTAGGCAACAGCGTCAGCAGGGATAGCACACCCGCCCTGACCTTCACCAAGAATATAACTGAAGCCAAATGGCATAACACCAGAAATACGGCAGGCAGCGATCACTGCATTATAACAATCTCGTTTCATACGTCCGCACACAAGTCAATTCCAACAAGCACTACGCTCACGGATTGGGATAACTTTAGAAAACTTAGAGAAGATACCGCTCCCACCAATATCGAAAACTTAGATAGTTAGGTAGAGCAGCTTAAAAATGACGTGCGCAAGACGACCAAGGAGGTGGACGCGACGGAAGATCAGCCGACGGCTGACTCCAAGCTTCTACATCTCTGGGAAGGGCACAAAAGCATCCTCAATAGATGGCAAAAACAAAAACACAACAGGGCACTTAAGCTAAAGGCAGCCAAACTACAGAGGCAGATCGAAGCACATACATCCGACTTATCTAGGCAACAATGGGGCCAGATATGCGACAGCCTAAATGGTCAGTTAGGCAGCAAAAGGGCCTGGCTCCTCTTGAGGCACCTCTTAGATCCCACTCAAACAAAATCTACTACCAGATCTCACATGAGCGAAATCATTCACGGATTCCCCGGAACAGATCCGGAGCTCCTAGACGAACTTCGAAAGAGATACCTGAACACGTCCAAAAGCGACGCCCTTAACCGCTACACGGGTGCTCCCAACGAGGAGCTGGACAGAGACATAACAGACGCGGAGACATGGGCTGCAATCGTTCACCTTCACACAACATCAGCCGCGGGACCGGACGGAGTCACGAATAAGATGCTGCGAAATCTAGATCGTAAATCTCTCTCGGCAGTTACCGATTTAATGAATGGATATTGGCGCAAAGGAGAACTTCCTCAGTCGTGGAAACACGCGATAGTAACGTTCATTCCTAAACCCAACAAGAAGCTCAGCATTGACAACCTCAGACCCATATCCCTTACCTCGTGCGAGATGTGGGCTTGGGGGAACGCGGTGGTCGGCAGCGGGAGCGGTCGCACGCCACGTCGGCTCTGCCAATGATCGCTGCTATTTGCGATCCTCAACTTTTTTCTCACACAAGATTCGAATCATCATTTCCGGCAAGCTAGGCGGCATCCTTGGATACCACATTTGCCAAGGTGCGCTCAATTTTGTTGAATTTTCAGAGCCTTGAAGACCGCCACGCCTCTGCGGCGCTAAGCCTAACGGTGGCTAGGCCTGCACCGGCCGCGTTCGGGGATTCCCCGGCTATGGCGGTCCCAGGCCAAGTCACCGGCTACGATCCAACCTCCCTAAGGATCGTCAATATGGAAACCGTGCAACTTGAGGAGCCTCTTCCCAGCGAAGAGGAATATCTGCAAGATATGGTTTGCGTATGGCGCGGACGAAAGAAGACGAAGACCCCCAGGAACGCCAACGCGAACGCCGGCCAGCAAAGGGTGGCGGGGTGCTCTGCGCATATACAGGGTGAGAACGCGTCGCGCGCCGATGCGCAACAAGCCAAACAGCCCCGATGGAGGCCACAGTACACGCCCCGCATCGGCAAAGAAGAAATTATTGTGGTGCTCAAGCCACGCGACACCATCGACCTAAAGGCTACCTTAGGTCCTGGCGAAGCCGGCGCTGCCGTTCGCACCATCCTCGGGGACGCGGCAAGTGTGGGACTTGCTGTGTGGCCCGTGTGGGACCAGAACCTTCTCGTGTGCACTCTGCAATCTGTCGAAGCTGCGGAGAAGCTGCTGCGGGACATCATGCTGCCAGTAGGAGGCCGGAAGATACTGTTCCGGGGCCACCCCAAGCTTTCCGGAGATTTCTGCAAGGGCGTCGTTACAGTCTCCCCGGACGAGACGTCCGAAACCGTGAGGAAGAAACTGAGTGAGGATCCCAATGTGATATCGGTGCGAAAACTTGGTAAAACACAGACTGCTGTGATCACCTTTGTGGGGACAAGGGTGCCGCGGACCGTGCTCTATAGTTGCGAGCGTCTCCCCGTCCGCTTCTATAAGAAAACGATCCCTGCCTGCCCACGCTGTGGCACGGTGGGGCATCGGACCGACGCCTTCCCACGGCCGCAGCCTGGGCGCTGTGAACGCTGCGGGGCTCACGTTCCTGCTGCTACTGACGGCGGCCTAGCAGAACATCAGTGCTCCCCGTGCTGCCTCATCTGCGGAGGCAGCCATCCCACCGGGGCGCCTGGCTGCGCGGGCAAGTACCGCGAGGTCATCAAGCCGGGACCCCCACCCGCCCCAAAGCAGAAGCAGACGCCGGGACCCAAAAAGACCCAGACGCCCAAGGCCGGACCCAAGCAGGCTCCTGGACCCAAGCCCGAACCCAAGAAGGCCCAGTCCGGGCCGCCAAAATTTGTGCAGTCCGGGAACCCGACGAGGCCACCGGTCCTGAAAGCCTAGGATTTTCCGCCTCTGGTACCGCGCCAAAATCAGGTGAGCAGTTGGAGTGGGTTAGTCTCTGGGCCCACCCCCCCTCCCTCCCCCACCGATTCTGCCCTACAGCGGCAGGTAGAGGAGCTCAGGCGCCAAAATCAAATTCTCGCCCGTAAAATTCAAGAATTAGAAGCTAAGCAGGCCGGGCAGTCCGAGCCCATGCAGAACGCTGAGCCCGAGGATAGCGATGACGGATCCTCAGTATCATCTTGCCTAACTAGCGTCTCGCGGCAAACCGCGGACACGGTGGTCGATTCGGCCCCTGCGGACGCTGGCCGCTTCGAGGCCCTGGAGCGTAAAGCCGAGCAGTTGGAGAAGCGGGTGGCAGCGCTCCCGAACCAAATTATGATTGCGGTCCGCGAGTCCTTTCAGGACATGTTCAGGTCCGCATTTGCTGCAATGCTTCCCGACATTGCGGCCCAGATGACTGACTCTGTCCTTAAGGCGGTGCAGCCCTGGGTCAGCTCCCAAATGAAAAATTCTCTCTCCTGCGACTCCCTGCAGCTAAAACGTAAAATAGAGCCTCGACAGGCAGCGGAAGAAAGCGGTTCCGGCCCGATAGCCGCGGCGTTGATGCAGCCCTTACCTGGGGCTGCGTCGGCCCCCGAACCGAGTAGCTACCCAGCACCGTAAAATAAAAACATCAATATGGCTGGCAAACCTTCTCAGAAAGCTAAAAAATTTGACCAATTCGAAATCATTCAATGGAACTGCAGGGGTTTTAGAGCCTACAAAAAACGGTCACATCTCCAGCTCTACCTGCAGTCCCTTGGTGACATGCCGGCGCTTCTTGCTTTGCAAGAGCCCGGCAATGATGCTAAATTCTCTGGGTATAGCTCGTTTCAAGGGGGCTCCTCGACCTGCATCCTGGTGCATAAAGCATACACCGCGATTCAGGTCGATCTTGATCTGGAGACTGAGCAGGAATACACCATGGTGAGGGTTCTGCCTCTCAGGCGCCGCGACCCGTCAATACATGTACGTAATGTGTATTGCCCCCCGCATAAGCCGCGTGTTACTTTCTGCGAAATTTTCTATCGTGCTCTCAAATCGGCTAACAATGAACCCCTGGTGATCATTGGGGATTTCAATGCACCCAGTCTACACTGGGGCTATCACTTCGAGAAAGACAGGGGACGCAAGCTGGCGGAGCTCATCTCCACCCTTCGTCTTACGTTGCTCACAGATCCGTCTTGCCCCACACGTGTGGGCAACTCGGTAACCCGTGACACGTGTCCTGACTTATCTCTGGTTAGGAACCCTACAAACGCCACATGGGAGAACCTGGGGGATACCCTGGGCAGCGACCACTGCCTTCTCCGCATCACGCTTTTGGCGAAGGCTGCCCGTAAAAAAGGGGGACAGGCGAACATAACCAATTGGCAGCAATTTCGAACTCAGGACATCCCTCCCATACTATTCTCCGACGGCTATGCGGAGTGGGCAACACAGGTCACCAACATACAGAAACAACACACGCAAACACTTCACACCACCGACGAGATCCCCGCAGTGGACAATCACCTCCTGCATCTGTGGGAGGCGCGCCGGAGCTTAACAAAACGATGGAAGAAACACAAGACGAATCGCAAGTTTAGAGCTCGCATTACACAACTTACGGAGCAAGCTGCGGCATATGCCGCCCAGCTCACAGACACCAATTGGATAGAACGCTGCAACTCGGCAGCGCGTCAGATGAGCTCGAAGGGGATTGGCGTCTCTTACGCAGCCTCATCGACCCTTCTCAAACGAAAGGGGAGACGCAAAAACAGCTCCGGCGGGCTCTGCACGGGTACCAAAGTACGACGGCGCAACTTGCGGACACTTTGTGCGACAGGTATCTCTGCCGCACAAATGACCCGGTTGGGCCCGAGTACACGTACTCCGGCAAGCCAAATCAGGATTTAGACTCCCCTTTTGAGTTGCATGACCTTAAGGCGGCCCTGGCTAAAATGCGTCGAGGTGGGGCACCGGGTCGGGATCGCATAACAGTGAAACTGTTGGCGAACCTCTCCGACTCTGCATACCTCCACTTGCTACAATACATAAATCAGATCTGGGATGGGTGTCCACTCCCACCCGAATGGAAAACATCGCTTGTAACGTTCATCCCCAAAGCAGGTAAAGCCGTGACTATGGACAACTTAAGACCCATCTCATTGACCTCGTGTGTGGGAAAACTCATGGAGACGATGGTTCGGGATCGCCTCGCTCCATACATGGAGGGTAAGGGCCTCTTAGCAGACACTATGTTCGGGTTCCGCCCGCACATGTCTGCACAGGATGTCCTACTCCAACTACACAGAGACATAATACGACCCACAGCCATGCAACAAAACGACAAGGCCATTCTCGCCCTCGATCTTAAGGGGGCGTTTGACAATGTTAAACATGCCACCATACTCTCTAACTTGAACACCACTAACTGCGGGGTGAAGGCCTTCGCCTATGTCAGAGACTTCCTCTCTGCGCGTCAGGCACTCCTCCGGATCGAGGACGAGGAATACGGCCCGTACTCTATGGGTACACGAGGTACACCACTTTTCAACATCGCCATGATGCACCTGCCCGGCCGACTGGCTCAGGTGGAGGGCATAAAACACGCACTCTACGCAGACGATATTACAATCTGGACCACCGAGGGGAGCCTTGGGGAGATGGAGGACCGCCTTCAGCAGGCCGCCTCCATAGTCGATGCATATGCTGCCGACTGTGGTCTCCAATGTGCTCCCGCCAAATCAAAGCTTCTACACGTCAGGACAAACCACAAGGACAACACGTCTCTACACATATCTCTGTCGGGCGGTCCCATCAGAGAAGTGGCAGAGCTCCGGATCCTGGGTCTTTTCATCAATAACAAACTTAAGCCGGACTCTACTATAGCAAAACTCAAGAGCATAGGTGAACAGGTAGGGCGCGTGATCCACCGTGTTTCCAACAAGCGGGGTCGTCTGCGGGGCAGGGACGCACTACGGCTCGCCCATGCCTTCGTGACCAGCCGGATCCTCTACGCCGTGCCGTACCTACGCACCACCAAACAACAAGACGAGCGCATTGACGCCATCATCAGGAAGGCAACAAAGCGAGCATTGGACCTCCCGGTGACTACCTCCAACGCCAAACTGAAGGCGTTGGGAGTGGTAAACTCCTGTCAGGAGTTGCGGGAGGCCCACCTCGTGAACCAATATATGCGGCTATCGCAGACGGTTCCTGGGCGCCGCCTGCTAAACCGCTTACACATCCAACACACATGCATACCAGAGGGGACGGAGAAATCCCGGTGCTGTGGCGCCACATGCTCTTGGTCGCTCCGCTCCCTCGTAACATGGACATGGCTTCACATGAAGGCAGACGACAAGCGCGGGTTCGCACGCTTGAGAGGCAGTATGGATATAAAGAGGGCGTTTACTACGTGGACATCACAGGGCCATCGCCCACGGGATTCTTCACGGCTGCTGTAGTTCACCGGGGAATGAATGTCGATGGCCTATCTTTTCGGGCCCCAAATTCAGCGCGAGCGGAGGAAGTCGCAATAGCTCTCGCTGCCGCCGATCCAAAATCGAGAACAGTTATCACGGACTCTCGCCGGGCCTGTGAACATTATCTTGCAGGCGAAATATCCCCTCTTGCCTCCCAAATTCTAAGACGCGCTCCCGCCGATCCAACTCGCACAAAAGTGATCTGGGCTCCTGGCCACGAGGGTCTACGAGGCAATGAGGCCGCTGATGCGGCCGCCCGAGCGCTCACACACAGGGCTCCTCATCCTAGCTCTCCTGGCTCAGAAGCTCATAAACCGCTTCTGCGGTTCCGCGAAATCCTAATTCATTATTGCGACAGCCACCGTCTCTACCCAGTACCTTCCAAGGGGCTGAGTAAGGCGGAGGAGCGAACTCTGCGGCGCCTGCAGACAGGAACTCTTCTCTGTCCCGCCATAGCAACACACTTCGATCCGAACACAGATGGGCGCTGCCCGCACTGTGGAGAGATCTGCGATATCTTTCACATGGTGTGGGCATGTAGTCGGAATCCTCACCTTCCCCCTTCCCCCACCCCCCCTCGAGAGGCATGGGAGACTGCCCTCCTAAACTGCTCCACGCTGGAGTCTCAAAGGGCTCTAGTAAAGCGGGCGCGAGACGGGGCCTCGTCGTGCGGTGTCCCGGACTAAGGATACCGACCATGTAGCAGGGTTTCTTGACCCTCAAACTCTCTTTGTAAATTAAAGTTTTTCACCACCAACACCACCTCGTGCTTAGCCAAACTCATGGAGCATGTGATCTTGAGCCGATTGCAAGGCTATGCTGAGGATAATGACTTATTACCCAGTACTATGGTAGGTTTCAGGAGCCACCTATCAACCCAAGACGTCATGCTCCAGTTGTAGAACGACGTCATAGATCCCCCGGATAAAACCAGCACCAAAGCCGTTCTTGGACTTGACTTAGAAAAGGCCTTCGACTACGTGTCGCATGGAGCAATTCTAAGAGGCCTCTCGAGCATAAATGTAGGTGCCAGAACCTACAAGTATGTCAGTTCTTTCTTATCGGGAAGAACGGCAGAACTCTCAATCGGGGGCATCAGATCGGATAGGATAGAACTGGGAGATAGAGGCACGCCGCAAGGCTCCGTCCTATCACCCTTTCTCTTCAACCTATCACTCATATCGCTGCCTAGCAAGCTAAACGCCATAGAGGACTTACGTCATACACTCTATGCGGACGACGTTACCCTATGGGTGGCGAATGGCTCCGATGCTCACATAGAAGAAACTCTTCAGAAAGCCGTACAAGTAGTCCAGGAGCATGCGAGTAGCATAGGACTCAAATGTTCTCAACCCAAGTCTGAACTCCCTCTAATCAGACATAAGAAACACAGAGAAAACATCATAGAGGTGCACCTTCAAGGTCTCCCGATAAAGGAGGTCGAAACCATTCGAGTACTAGGTCTGTTCATTCAAAATAATCGTAAGAGCAAAATTACAATCACCCGTCTAGAAACAACGGTCAACCAAATAGTCAGGCTCATTCGAAGAATCACTGCTAAGAAGAGAGGTATGAAGGAGGCCGACATCTGTCGCCTTATACATGCATTTGTCATTAGCAGATTCACCTACTCTCTACCATACCTCAAACTCTTTAAGGTGGACATCGACAGATTAAACAGGTTACTCAGACAGGCATATAAAGCTGGTCTAGGGCTTCCTAGAAACACACCCACGGACAGATTTTTATCCTTGGGTATACACAACACTGTAGAAGAACTCATCACTGCGCACAAGGCGATGCACATCCAAAGACTGGCCAACACTACAGCGGGAAGGGCGATTCTAGATCGAATAGGCGTAAACGCTGAACCCATGTCTAACCGACCGGGCCCTCTACTACGAGGAGTGCGCGACAAACTACTCATCAAACCGCTCCCCAAAAATATGCTACCGGGCTTCCACGATGGCAGACGACGAGCCAGAGCGCGGGCTCTGCATAGAAAGTACCTCAATCATCCTGGAGCAGTATACACCGATGCAGCCGATTATAATTTCAGCCAAGGGGCCTTCGCTATCTGCGCATCCAAATTCATAGCAGGAAGAAGCGAGTGCATCTCTGCGGCCTCAGTCACGGTCAAGTACGCGGATCAAGCAGAAGAAGCGGCCATAGCCTTGGCCATGGCAAATACTGACGCTGACATCATTCTCAGTGATTCCAAGACTGCCATACGCAACTTCTGGCGCGGTAGAATATCACTAACTGCTAGAAATATACTCACAAATATTACACTGCAACGAGAAATAGAACTGGTATGGACTCCTGCCCATTCAGGCAACCCAGGGAACGAAGCAGCCCACCAACATGCTCGAGGTTTTGTCGGCCGAGCGGTGGGTTCTCGTCCAGGGGGATCCGAGATTGAGGCAGTGATTTCGTACCACTAAATTACCCAATTCTACAAACTCTCTAGAAGAATCTATCCTCCCCCGCACAAGTCACTCTCCAAACACCAAGAGGTGGCTTGGAGACGACTTCAAACCCATTCTTACCCGAACCCGTACATTTACGCCCACATCTACCCCGATCTCATAGACCCCACCTGCAAACACTGCGGTAGCACTGCCACCCTCGATCATATGCTATGGGACTGCCCGGAGGATCCTCCTCCGGAAGCTCTTATAGAAGCTCCCTCACCAGACGCCTGGGAAGAAGTGCTGCGCAGCTCGGACCCCGCCGTCCAGGCAGGAGCCATCGAGCGCGCCGAAGAGGTCGCCGCCAGCTATCAGCTAACGGCCACCTGGCCCTTCTGCTAAGCGTCCAGGAACCCTTCTTTTCCGACAATAAAGTTTTCTCTCTCTCTTCTCTGTCTGCAAGTGGCAGCGATTGTGGCTGAGCTCGAGCCAGTGGGCAGGCCCATGTGTTTTCCTTTTCATCCTTCCTTCAGTCGCAACAACACAATGGGAGGCCGTGTTTGTCACATCAGACCTGGGCATTCAAAACCGGGTCATTTATTGGGTTACTCAGGTCGCTGTCATCCGTGCACGGATAGCCACTTAGCACGGATCATCTAGTAGTAATAGTACCGGTTTATTTAAAAATCCTAATAAAAGTACAGAGAATATGTTTGCTAGTCTGAGCATCTGCCTTCCCTACGGGAATCACCTGAGCTGGGGAAGCGGAAATAAAGGAGGAGCACGAAGACTGGAGAGGTGAAATGAAATAGGTGAGGGGCAGGCAGAAAGGATAGGGAGAGAGAGGTACAATATACAAGTAATCTATTTACACTCTATTTCTGACAAAATAAATGCTTTGCAATCAAATTAGACATCACATGTAGTTACGCGTCACCCTGAGCGACTGCATGAGAGAGACGCAATAAAATATTTCCTAAAAAATTCTGGAGCCTTAATGCGATTGGTGAGGAGGGGAACAGGTTAGCATGTGGGCTCCGATTTCGTGGGCGCAATGACTTTTGACGCCCTCTTTGCGCAGCGCCGCCAATTAGCGCGTACTGCAGGTGATGATGACGGCTTATTAACCATTCTCTTTGTACCGGGTGGCTATATAGTTACTTACTAACCAGCAGCCCCCCCCCCCCCACTTACCCATTTCATTCACTCCCCTTGTACACTGAAGAAGCAGAGGAAGCAGCTATAGCAATACTCATTGCCCACACCAATGCGGCTTATATAGTTAGAGATTCCAAAACAGCCATTCTTAACTTCGCCCGCGGACGCATCCATCCCCCCGCGTGGCAGATATTGAGAATGTGCACCCTAACTTCCGATAGGCGTATTGAGCTCGTGTGGGTGCCGGCTCACTCTGGCAATCCCGGAAATGAGGCCGCCGATAACATAGCCCGAGGACTTATTTGCCGGGCAAATGGCGACCTCACCCGGGTTTTCTCGAGGGAACGAGAACACGCGTTCTCAGAACTGACCCAACAAGCACGCCTTGCATGCCGACTCTATACCCCTCCCCACCCCCGCCTATCCCACTCCCAACAAATCCGCTGCAGGCGACTCCGGACCCGAACTCTTCCTACCCCTGAGCTTCTATCCTACTTCCGCCATGTTTCCCCAAAGTGCACTCTCTGTGGAGAATCGCACGCCACCCTGGACCATATCCTCTTCGACTGCCCTGCCGATCCTCCCCCGCAGGAACAGCCCGCCATCGGTACATGGCAGGAATGGGAGGCCCTCCTTGCGTCGCAGGACCCGGACACGCAACTTCGCTGTGTGAACCGGGGTGCCAGTGTCATAGCCCTACGTGGCCGGGACACATGCGCGTAATGTGACGGCTGTGCAGTGGCCCTGAGACCTTGCACGGTGCGAACTCGCGTGCATAATAAAGTTTTCCCTCCATCCATCCGTCCCGGTGGCTCAGTGGTTAACGCGCTCCTCCACTCAGCGGGAGTACCCGGGTTCGAACCCAACCGCGGCGGCCGCGTTTCGATGAAGGCGAAACGCCAAATGGGCCCGTGTCGACATCCCCTGGTGGTAGAACTTATACCGCAGGCCTCCACTACGGCACCTCTTCCTTCGTATCTTCTTTCGCTCGCTCCGTTATCCCTTCCCTTAAAGCGCGGTTCGGCTGTCCACCGAGACATGAAAGATACTTACTAGACTCAAAAAATCTGTCAGTGGCTTAGCTCGGTTAAGCCTGGATATCAGAAGAGGAAAGGCAACACCCAATGCGTAATTGTTTCGTCGTCTTCACTATATGGCTACTCCCACTGGCCGTGCACGCGGCCAAAAGCCGCTTTTCGGCTTCTTTTCGACGTTGTTCAGCGAGGCGTTCTTCCCGCTCTTCCGGTGTTTCGGCCGATCGTTTAGCTTTAGGCTTTTCATTTCTTCCCTCCAGGTCAGGCAAGTTTCGTCTTCACTCATTTGGCTGCTCCCACTGGCCGTGGACGCGGCTAAAAGCCGATTTTCGGCTTCTTTTCGACGTCGTTCAGCGAGGCGTTTTTCCCGCTCTTCCAGTGTTTCGGCCGCTCGTTTAGCTTCAGGCTTGTCATATCTACGCTGCAGGTAAGGCAACACCCAACGTGCGGTAGTTTCGTCTTCACTCATTTGGCTGCTCCCACTGGCCGTGGACACTGCCAAAAGCCGCTTTTCGGCTTCTTTTCGACGTCGTTCAGCGAGGCGTTCTTCCCGCGCTTCCGGTGTTTCGGCCGCTCCTTTATCTTTAGGCTTTTCATTTCTTCGCTGCAGGTCAGGCAACAACCCAATGCGCAGTAGTTACGTCTTCACTCATTTGGCTGCTCCCACTGGCTGTAGACGTGGCCAAAAGCCGCTTTTCGGCTACTTTTCGACGTTGTTCAGCGAGGCGTTCTTTCAATCTTGGGGTGTTCCGGCCGCTCCTTTATCTTTAGGCTTTTCATTTCTTCGCTGCAGGTCAGGCAACAACCCAATGCGCAGTAGTTTCGTCTTCACTCATCTGGCTGCTCCCACTGGCCGTGTTCGCGGCCAAAAGCCGCTTTTCGGCTTCTTTTCTAGATTGTTCAGCGAGGCGTTTTTTCCACTCTTGGGGTGTTCCGGCCGCTCCTTTATCTTTAGGCTTTTCATTTCTTCGCTGCATTTCAGGCAACTACCCAATGCGCAGTAGTTTCGTCTTCACTCATTTGGCTGCTCCCACTAGCCGTGTTTGCGGCCAAAAGCCCCTTTTCGGCTTCTTTTCTACGTTGTTCAGCGAGGCGTTCTTTCCACTCTTGTGGTGTTCCGGCCACTCCTTTATCTTTAGGCATTTCATTTCTTCGCTGCAGGTCCGGCAACAACCCAATGCGCAGTAGTTTCGGTTTCACTCATTTGGCTGCTCCCACTGGCCGTGTTCGCGGCCAAAAGCCGCTTTTCGACTTCTTTTCTACATTGTTCAGCGAGGCGTTCTTTCCACTCTTGGGATGTTCCGGCCGCTCCTTTATCTTTACGCTTTTCATTTTGTCGTGTCCGGTCGCTGTGTTGAATGCAGCGAAAGACGCACACGGTACTTTAAGACTTCGTTTATTTAAAGCCGATGAGGGTGCGACCAGCGTCGACCGAGGCAGGAGCCGAACTGGCCGCCCGAAGAAAGGAGGGAGCGGAGAAGCGTCCACGGGAGGGAGTGGCTTCCCAAAACAGGAGGAGGATGCGGGGGCGCACCATGGGGGGGCATCTGGCGACAGCGTGCGACGAGGGGCAAGTGGTCGTTAGGAGGAGGATGCGAGTGGTCGTTAGGAGGAGGATGCGAGTGGTCGTTAGGAGGAGGATGCGGGGGCGCACACACACAAAAGCAATAAGGGGACACAACACTTCCTTCCCCCTTAGAAAGTTGCCTGGTATCGTGCAGGGGGTCGGCGCTCACGCGTGGAGGCGCGCTGGCTTTGTGCGCTCGGGGGAGAAACACTTGTAGGCTGGCTGTTGTTCGCTGTGTCTCCTAGGTCTGTCCTGGGCGAAGTCTCTTCTTCCGGGAAGAGGTGCCAGGCTATGTGGGAAGATGGTGCACGTGCTCTCTCCGCTGGCGGACAGCTCTCAGACGGCGTCGTAAATCTACGCAGCTGGTTGAGATGTCGGCGTGCTACTGTGCCATGTATGTTGACGAGCCAAGAGCGCAGGCCTATGCGTCTGACAATTGTAGCTTCCTCCCAGTGTGGCTTTTTCAGAAACTGTCGGGCGAGGACGCGCTGCCCCTCATTAAGCGTGCCGCAGCGCGGAATTGCTTTTTCTACCCGGAACGTCTCTGCCTTTGGCTCGGGGAGGATGGCTGTGAGCTGGGTTCGCATTTCACGCTCGAACATCATTTTCGAGGGGGTCTCGCCTGTTGTGCTCTGAACCGTCGTGTGCTGCTTGAAGAGAAAGCGCGCAAGGCGGCGCTGCAGCGAGCCTGTCTGATCTCTTTCAAGGGCGCGTTTTAGCTCGGCTACGTAGCGCTCGGCTTGTCCGTTTGTCGCTGGGTGGTAGGGGGCCGATGTAACTGATGAGATCCCGTTGTCGCGATAAAACTTGAGGATCTCCGCAGACACAAACGGTGTTCCGTTGTCCGACACTACCTTGCGCGGCAGGCCGAACGTTGCAAATAGTGATCGGAGGTTGTCAATGACTGCTGCCGAAGTCGTCTGTCCCATTTGCCTTATCTCAAGCCACTTTGTGTAGGCATCTACGACCACAAGGAAAGTGCAGCCCTCAATTGGTCCTGCAAAATCAATGTGCAGTGTGTGCCATGGTGTGTCTGGCTTTTCCCATTCTGGGACAGGAGCTTTCGGCGGGGCGCTCCGGCTGCTCTGGCAAGGCTTGCATTCTCGCACCACTGTTTCGATGTCGTTGTCAATGCCAGGCCACCACATGTAGCTTCTGGCACACTTTTTCATTGCAACGATGCCCCGATGTCCGGCGTGAATGAGAGACATAGCTTGTGCGCGTAGTTCTCTCGGCATCACAACTCGGGACCCAAATATGATGCAGCCGCGATGGGTGCTCAACTCTGTAGCTCGCCTGCGGTAAGCGTCGAAGTTGTCCCCTTTGAGTTTATGCACGTTGCCTTGTTGAACAGCTGTGTAAACTAGCCGGAGAGCTGCGCACTTCTGCGTAGATGCTGCAACTGTGCCTGCTGTAAGCGGAGGTTCTGGCAGTGCTTCGAACATCAGAACGTCTCCTGGTGGAAATGGTTCGTCAACAGTTGCGTCTAGTGGCAGACGGCTTAGCGCATCGGCGTTTTGATGTTTACTCCCATTGCGGTAGACCAGAGCGTAGTCGTACGCTGAGAGTTTGATGCACCAACGTGTCATTCGCGGAGACAAAGTTGGTGGCATAGGCCTTTGTGGTCCCAGAATGCCCAATAGCGGTCGGTGGTCGGTTATAAAGGTCACCTTCCGGCCGGCAATGTACTGGTGAAAATGTGTCGCCCCGTAGACGATGGCTAGCCCTTCTTTGTCAAGTTGCGCGTAGTTGCGTTCTGCTTGCGACAACGTACGTGAGGCGAAGGCGATGGGAGCTTCCCTTCCTTGCTCGTCAGTTTGCGATAGAACCGCGCCGACTCCGTACGGTGATGCGTCGCAAGCCAAAAGCAGAGGCTTCCTTTCGTCGTAGTGGCAGAGGACTGTACATCTTCGAATCAGGTCTTTCAGGGCATCGAATGACTGCTGATGGCGTGGCGACCATGTCCATGTCACATCTTTCCGAAGGAGTTGGTATAAGTCGTTGGCCACGGTAGCTCTTTGTTCCAAGAACCGGTCGTAGAACGTCAAGAGTCCGAGAAAAGCCTGTAGCTCCTGCTTGTTTGTTGGAGCTCGTGCTTCTGTGATCGCTCGCACTTTGTCCTCGGTAGGGTGAATGCCTTCCGCATCAATTCGGTGTCCCAGAAATTGCACCTCTGGCACCGCAAAACAGCACTTCGATTTGCTTATGCACAAATTAGCGTTTGCTAGCCTTTCGAGAACGAGCTCTAGGCGCACTGCATGCTCTTCAGTGGAAGTGCCACTGATGATGACATCGTCAAGGTAGACACAAACTCCTGGGATGCCCTGAAGCACTGTCTCCATGAATTTTTGAAATATGGCCGGGGCTGCAGCTACGCCAAAAGGCAGTCGCTTGACTTTGTACAAGCCTTTCAGTGTGTTAATTGCCAATAATTCAGCAGTTGACTCGCTCACCTTCAGCTGCTGATACGCCTGGGTGAGGTCCAATGTGCTGAAGACTCTTGCGCCACGTAGTACACTGAATACTTCTTCAAGTGTCGGTAGCGGGTAAGAGGACGCTTTAGTCGCAAGATTGACGGTGCTCCGGTAGTCTCCGCAGAGGCGTATGGTTCCGTTCTTCTTGCGAACTACGACAAGTGGTGTGGCCCATTCTGAATGCTGCGTCGGCTCGATGACACCTTGCTGCTCCAGTTTGTCCAACTCTTTTTCAACTGAATCTCGGAGAGCAAACGGCACCGGCCTGGCCTTCAGAAATTTGGGTTGCGCGTTGTCCAACAACTCCAGTGTGACCGGGGGCCCTTCGTTTCCTGGAATCTCTTCCGAGAATACTCTTTCGTATTTCTCTTGTAGTTGCTCAACCATGTTCTGGCTCGGCGTCTGGTGTATGCCGCATATCATCACGCCTAGTGGAGAAAACCAGTTTCTCCCTAGAAGGCTTGATCCTGTGCCCTTCACAACAAGCAGAGGTAGCGTATGGGTCTGGCCGTTGTAGTTAACCTGCACGTTGGCAGAGCCCAATAGTGGCAGATTCTGTCCTGACCACGTTCGCAGGTGCGTGTCGTCTTGTTGCAGGGAGGGTGCGTCAGATGGCCATGAAGTTCGGAACGTGTCCTCACTGATCAGAGTACAGGCTGCGCCGGAGTCCACCTCGAACTTAATCAGCTGGTGATGTACGCTTACTTCTGTAAAAATCTTCGGTCGCGTGCCGAGATTCATGGTGTTCAGGTCGTACAACACAGATGGTGTTGCTGATGTTGTTCCATGGAGATCAGATAGCGGCGTATTCTCTGAGGCGTTGACGCTGTGATTAGGCTGGGAAGGTGACTTTATCTTGGCAAGTCTCCGTTTCGTAATGCATGCTCTTTCGATATGCCCTCGCTTGTGGCAAAAATTACACGTGGCTGACTGGAATCGACATCCCTGGGGGTTGTGTTGGTCGTCACACCGCCAGCAGCGTTGTGCCTTTTTGACCGATTTAACAACAACAGAAGGCTTGCGCACCTGGTTGCTTGTCTGGTGTACCGGCTCGGTGTTCCGGCGAATCCCTCTCTGCTGGTGACCGGCGCTCTCCGCTCGAACGGCGATGTCGTAAGCTTTGCTGAATGTGAGGTCCTTCTCAGCGAACAGGCGCTGCTGCAGTGACTCGTCACTCAGTCCGCACACAAATCTGTCGCGTAACATCACGTCCAAGGGAAGCATGGTGGTGTTAGCAGAAGAAGCTGCGTCTCCCTCCTGCCCGGTAGCTGTTGTCGACAGCGTTCCAAAATTGCAGTCGGCAGCGAGCTTCTTGAGCGCGGCTACGTAGGCGCTCACAGTTTCTCCTCCCAGTTGATCTCGTCGTTGGAAGCGAGCCCGGCTGTAGACCTCGGATGGCCTTGGGTCGTAGTGCTTTTGCAGCGCTTTTACGATGTCGTCGTAAGACACTGCCGCTGGTGTGCTTGGCTGAATAAGGGCGCAGACAGTATCGTAGGTCTGCTCCCCATACAGCGTCAGCAGGTTGGCCCTCTTCAAGGCTGGGTCTGTGATGTTGTTAGCTTCAAAGTAGAACTGAAGGCGTCCAACCCACGATGACCACGATGAGCCGTTGAATTCTGGTATCTGATTGGGAAACCCTCGCGTAGCCATGGCTTGTCAATAGCGTTGCGTAGCGCGGGTCGAATCCACTTTCTCGTCGCCACTCTCGTGTCCGGTCGCTGTGTTGAATGCAGCGAAAGACGCACACGGTACTTTAAGGCTTCGTTTATTTAAAGCCGATGAGGGTGCGACCAGCGTCGACCGAGGCAGGAGCCGAACTGGCCGCCCGAAGAAAGGAGGGAGCGGAGAAGCGTCCACGGGAGGGAGTGGCTTCCCAAAACAGGAGGAGGATGCGGGGGCGCACCATGGGGGGGCATCTGGCGACAGCGTGCGACGAGGGGCAAGTGGTCGTTAGGAGGAGGATGCGAGTGGTCGTTAGGAGGAGGATGCGGGGGCGCACACACACAAAAGCAATAAGGGGACACAACACATTTCTTCGCTGCAGGTCAGGCAACAACCCAATCCGCAGTGGTTTCGTCTTCACTCATTTGGCTCCTCCCACTGGCCGTGTTCGCGGCCAAAAGCCGCTTTTCGGCTTCTTTTCTACATTGTTCAGCGAGGCGTTCTTTCCACTCTTGGGGTGTTCCGACCGCTCCTTTATCTTTAGGCTTTCCATTTCTTCGCTGCAGGTCAGGCAACAACCCAATGCGCAGTAGTTTCGTCTTCACTCATTTGGCTGCTCCCACTGGCCGTGTTCGCTGCCAAAAGCCGCTTTTCGGCTTCTTTTCTACATTGTTCAGCGAGGCGTTCTTCGCGCACTTCCGGTGTTTCGGCCGCTCCTTTATCTTTAGGCTTTTCATTTCTTCGCTGCAGGTCAGGCAACAACCCAATGCGCAGTAGTTTCGTCTTCACTCATTTGGCTGCTCCCACTGGCCGTGTTCGCGGCCAAAAGCCGCTTTTCGGCTTCTTTTCTACATTGTTCAGCGAGGCGTTCTTTCCACTCTTGGGGTGTTCCGGCCGCTCCTTTATCTTTAGGCTTCTCATTTCTTCGCTGCAGGTCAGGCAACAACCCAATGCGCAGTAGTTTCGTCTTCACTCATTTGGCGGCTCCCACTGGCCGTGTTCGCGGCCAAAAGCCGCTTTTCGGCTTCTTTTCTACATTGTTCAGCGAGGCGTTCTTTCCACTCTTGGGGTGTTCCGGCCGCTTCATCATCTTTAGGCTTTTCCTTTCTTCGCTGCAGGTCAGGCAATACCCAATTCGCAGTACTTTCGTCTTCACTCATTTGGCTGCTCCCACTGGCCGTGGACGCGGCCAAAAGCCGCTTTTCGGCTTCTTTTCGACCTCGTTCAGCGAGCCGTTCTTCCCGCTCTTCCGGTGTTTGGGCCGCTCGTTTATCTTTAGGGTTTTCATTTCTTCGCTGCAGGTCAGGCAACACCCAATGCGCAGTAGTTTCGTCTTCACTCATTTGGCTTTCTTTCTCCTCCCGAGCGAAGGGCAGGCCGCGCAGGCCGCCGCGAGTGCTTCAGGGCGCTGGGGGCATCACAAATATGCCCCCCCCCCCGTTCGAGAAGCTTTCTTTTTTCAAAAAAAAACTTTTGCAAGAAGCACTGCTCGGTGCACTGCACCGCACCACACTGAACACTTTCACACGCGCACCGCCGTTCACTGGCAGTCGACAGTGTTTCCCGCACACACAACACAGACAGCATGCACACACACCACGAAATAGAGTTCACACAAAGATTGGTAACCGAACCAGTCAAAAGAATATTATTGCGACAGGGTTCTCACAGGGTCAGGACCGGCTTAAAAAATTCAGGGGCACTTTGACTGTCTAAAGTGGGTAGAGGCGGAAGCGTTTTCCGCACCACCTTCGCTGTTTCTGTGGCACTGGTGGAGTCACATATATTTGAATTACTAAGTCATGGCAAATCACTAATTAATTGTTAATTACTGATTAATGTCTGAATGCTAATTAACTGCTAATTAATGACGCTTAAGCTTCGCCTTTAGGAGTGGAACGCGACAGCGCGTTGTAGCGCTGCCAGGGAGTCCACGGAACGCCACAACCCGTTCGGCGCGACGCCTTGCCCTTTGAACGCAACGCTTTTTGAGGAAAGGAAATGGTGCAGTAATTCTCTGTCATCTATGTGGACACCTGAACCGCACCGTAGAGGAAGGGAGGTGGAAGTGAAAGAAGATAGATAAAGAGGAGCCGTAATGAAGAAAATGAAAATTGTATTTGAGGAAAGGAAATTACGCAGTAACTGTCTCACATATCTCGGTGGACACCACTCAAAATTCAGGGGAGGCACTTTTTTGATCTAAAGTGTGGTCACTGATGCGTGGTTAAGACGTTAAGCTTCGCCCCTAAGAGTGGAACGCGACAGCGTCTTGCAACGCTGCCAAGGAGTCCATAGAACGCCATCGCCCATTCGGTTCTACGCCTCGCTCGTCGGTAAATTGGTTTTTGAGGAAAGGAAATGTATCTGTCTCTCATTTGTCGGTGGACACCTAAACCTCGCCGGAAGGGAATGGAGGAGGATGAGAGTGAGTGAAGACACCGTATTCACTAGACGCGCCTTTGTTCATTCCAAACCATCGAGCTGGCATGGCGGAGTGGATAGCGTGCTCGTCTCTCACGCCGAAGACCGGGGTTCGATTCCTGAGCTCGACCAATTTCTTAATCGCTTTTATTTATTTATATGGCCTGACTAGTAAAGCTAATTAGGCTATTTGGGTAATTAAGCAATTAACTAAGCTCTGTCCCACTTACTTGGAGCATCACTATACGATCCCTTCTATTGGTTGTATGGTTACTAGCCAAAGTGCAATTAGCCCCGTTTGAAATTCGCGCACTGTGACGTCACGACCGTTTCCACCAATTGAAAAGCGTGACATTTTCTGTCGACAACTGCTGCTTACAACGATGAGACATTAAAGGCTTCCGCCTTAATAATCAGCACCAACGTTATCAAAGCCGTTAATGTGTTTAACCTGGGAAGAATATTCCTTTAGCACCAGACTCCATCGGAGCACGCGGCTATTTATCGGAGCTTGTTTCAAGGTTTCGAATGCCTTTTCACGCTCGGGAGTCCAATGCACATGGTTACTCTCTGCTTTCCGTGTAAGTTCAACCAAAGGCTGGGCCTTGGCAGCGTAGTAAGGTATTAGGTCCCGCTAGTACCCAGCCAAACCGAGAAAAGACCTAACCTGCTTCTTAGTTTCCGGGTTCGCTGCCTGTTCCAATTTGGTGACAATTGACTCTACTGGGCGAATCACACCCTCACCCAACAAATGTCCCAAGAAGACCACGCGGCTAAGACCAAACTCGCATTTTTGAGGTTTTACTGTGAGGCCTGCCTGTCTGATGCGCCTGAACAATTCTCGGAGAGTATTCAAGTGCTCCTCCCACGTTGAGGTAGCCACCAAGACGTCATCTATGTAATGGACCACACTAGGTAGACCTGCCAGAAGGCTTCTCATAAGGCGGGTAAAAATTGCGGACGCAGTCTTAATCCCAAAGGGCATGAAGGCGAACTGATACTGGCCTGATTGGGTGGAAAATGCTGTAACAGGCCTGGACGCAGCACTGAGTGGCACTTGCCAGTAACCTTTGGTGAAATCTAGTTTTGAAAAAAAAACGTCTAGATGCCGACCTCCGCCAACATAACATCAGTCCTTGGAATGGGCTCGCCATCGTCCACCAATATGCTATTAATCCGACGGAAGTCAATGCATGCACGATACGTTTTGTCAGGTTTCTTAACTAAGACAAGCGGAGAGTTGTAAGGGGAATGGGAGCGTTCCACAACCCCAAGCCTCAACATGTCTGCAACCTCCTTCTCGACAACCTCACGCAAGGCAAATGGCAATGGATACTTCGGGGTGTTGACGGGCGCACTCGTCGTTAATTCCAAGTGGCACTCAATTAAATTAGTATGGCCAGGAACCTCTGAAAACATGTCGCTGTGAGCCTCCAGCAATCTCTCTATATTGCGGCTAACTGCGTCTCAAAGTATGAGCTCGCTTGATAGCTCCAATCCCAGCATCAGGATTTGCACTGAAAGTTGGCACGGGAGCTTCTGCCTCCACTTCCTCAACGACCACGAACGATGGTGCTTGGAGGGCATTCACGAGGAAAATGCGCTTGAGGTCATCCTTCGCAAAATTATTAAGCGTGCCCTTGACCTCCCCATCACTACTTCAAACAGCCGGCTTATGGCTATAGGGTGGTGAATACTTTCCGGCAGCTCCGGGAGGCGCACCTTACAAACCAGTACACGCACTTGTCGCTAACGGAGTCGGGTCGCCGCCTTCTTGCTCGACTCCATATTCAATACACCCCTCCAATGGAAGACAGGTTTCGCATCCCAGAACTGTGGAGACGTGCCCTCCACGTGCGGCCTCTTCCAGCAAACATGTCACACGAAGACCATAATGGTCGGCGCCTGGCACGAGCGGAAGCGCTAGCCCGACATTATGGCAACAAAACAGGTGTATACTACGTGTACGCCTCCGGTCCTCACCACGGGGGACGGTACACGGTCGCGGTGGTTCGCAACAGCAACACAGTTAACGGCCTCACCTTCCGAGCCAGCAGTGTAACACAAGCAGAAGAGGTCGCGATTGCTGTCGCGGCCTCACATTCCGATTCATAATGCATAATCACCGACTCGCGAGGGGCCTGTCGGAACGTCGAACAAGGCTGCACTCCCTTCCTAGCCTATCGAATCTACCAAAACTGCATACGGTATACGGGCTCCGCACACCGTTACCTTATATGGGCCCCTGCTCGTCAGGGGTTGGCAGGGAACGAGGCAACAGACGCAGCCGCCCGCGCGCTCTCTCACCGGGCTGTTTTCTCCTCCCTATCCGATCAGGAGCCCGATTTTAATCCGGTCTATACATTCAAAGATATTACAACATATTATCAAAATTGTCATCGCCTTTACCCTAGCCCATGTAAAGGCCTGAAGAAGGCGGAGGAGCGGCTCCTTCTCCGCCTTCTCACCAATACATTGCTATGCCCGGCAGCGCTAAAACATTTTGACCCCTCCTTTA
Organism: Amblyomma mixtum; assembly: GCF_055824585.1. Taxonomy (NCBI): domain Eukaryota; kingdom Metazoa; phylum Arthropoda; class Arachnida; order Ixodida; family Ixodidae; genus Amblyomma; species Amblyomma mixtum. The sequence continues at coordinate 160,591,121 of NC_143016.1, forward strand.
GCGGCAGCTGCCCACAATGTAGTGCAGTGTCTTCTGACACCTATCACATGGTGTGGGCCTGCCCCTCCAACCCCGCTATTCCCCCCATCCCCAACCCAACCAGGGAGGACTGGGAGGCGACCCTGCTCGGCTGCTACGACATACAGTCTACAGGCCCAACAAGCCTTAGTCGGGCGCGCCCGGGCGACGGCCACCGCCACTGGGGTCCCATACTATGGACCTCCACCTAGTGTTTGTAAGGAACGGTCCCTTACGGGCTGATCCAAACAATGTCATACCTCCTGTTCATTCTTAATAAATGTTTTCACCACCACCACCAGTGGTCCCTTAAAGCATGCAACTGAAGGTGCATATGTCCTATTGGTCCAAACCCCTGCCGCAAGCTGGCTTCCAACTTCACATCAAGACCTCTCTGTGGACACCTCAACCGCAACCTAAGAAACGTTTTAGCCTCAGAAAGCATATAATTGAAGGCGCGTATGTTAGTGGTCCAAACCCTTGCCGCAAGCTAGCCTTCAACTTGACTAAAACGTGTAAGCTATATGCAAAGAGAAATGCTATCACATGAACGGGTACGATGTAATACGAACGGTTGCTGAAACTATGGGTGAATGTGTTCAGGAATACTGCCACCAAATTGAGGTCAACCAGTGATGGCATCGCTGGCAGTTTCCTGTGTACTTCCGATATCTGTTGCTCAGTTCGGTTAGCCTCTCCGGCTTTCGCGGTCTCTTTCCACCATTTCGCTTCTCTGCTCGTGGCAATGATTGTGGCTCAGCTCGGGCGCGATGTTATCACTCTCTAAATATTGCGTCATCCTATCGCGTCCCTTCGACCATTCACACCTAAAGCACAATTTATGTTTTCTTATTTTAGAGCGCAGCGCTTTGACCCCCGTTTAGCGGCGTCGTCGTCGTCGTTGTGCGTTGTAACCAGCAATGCACGCCCTTTAAGCGGCGAAACCAATGGAGCGGGAGCTTGGAAAACAAAAGGTAAAATTGGTAGATTGGTTTTTGAGGAAAGAAAATGCGCAATATCTGTCACACACATCTCAGTGGACACCTGAACCAGAGGGACGGCGCATAAGTGCCCTCTAGGAACAGTGTACACCTCAATCGTGTTTTAGGCTATGTGGCGGTAGTGACAGATGTCCGTTGCATGGATGGATGGAAAACTTTATTAAGCAAGCGAGTTTGGACCATGCAAGGTCTCAGGGCCACCGCACAGCCTGCGTTGGCATTGACAACGTTGTGCCAGAAACTCGGCGCTTAAGCCATAGGCCGTCGGTGTTCATTGTGTTATTGGCTTTGGCGTTGACGTTTTACACTCCGATCATTTTAAGGAAAGGACGTGAGCATAACTGGCTGCCTGGGTCAGTGGACGCCTGAATCGCGCTTATAGGTACGTGGGGTGATGACAGAGATATGTGGGCTGCATGCGTTGGCATTCACAACGTTGTGCGAGAAACTCGGCGCTTCAGCCATAGGCCGTCGGTGTTCATTGTGTTATTGGCGTTGGCGCTGACAACGTTTTACACTCCGATCATTTTAAGGAAAGGACGTGCGCATAACTGGCTCCTCAGGTCAGTGGACGCCTTAATCGCGCTTATATTTATGTGGGGTAATGACATAGATATGTGGGCTGCATGCGTGAGGGCTCACAACGGTGAGCGAACTCTCGCAATTAACCATTAAATGTCACCTGCCAGGGTGGGGACATTAATGTAGATAGAAAGACAAACAGGAATTTCTTGCCGATTATGCGGGAAAACATCCCGTTCCTGTCGCTCGTAACGCCTCCCACAGTTGAGGACACCTCGCGAAATACTTGCGCAAACCTCGCCTTCGAGAACCTGATATTGGTGCAGCAAGTCGAGCATATATCCATCTATGCAGTCACACCATCACCCTGCTCAAGAGGGCCGCGGAACAAGTGGGAAGAATGATCAGCCGAGTATCTCAGAGAAGATACGGAATGAAGGAAGAAGACACTCTAAAACTCGTGAACAGCTTGATCGTCAGCAGGGTCATGTACTCGCTGCCTTACCACGCTACAACGAAAGCGGAGAGGGAGCAGGCCGACTGTGTCCTCAGGAAGGCCTACAAGATCGCTTTGCACCTACCCAGGAACGCATCAAACGAAAAACTGCTCCAGCTCGGAGTCAGCAACACCTTCGACGAGCTCGCAGAGGCTCAAACGGGTGCACAACTGGTTAGACTCAGAGGCTCCCCCACAGGAAGGGCGCTCCTGAAGAGGTTGGGTCGGAACACCGGTGGTCTGGCTGACAGATACACAGAAGTACCAGACGACCTCAGAAGGACTTTCAATGTAGGGCCATTGCCTAAAAACATGGATCCCAACTTACACGAGGAGAGGCGGAGGGCTAGGGCCGAGCAGATGGACAAAAGGCTAGGCCGATCCGAAAACACACTATATACGGACGCTTCTATGTACGCAAGCGTAGAGAAGCGCACAGCCGCTGTAGTGGTAGTCAATGGTACAGGGGAAATGACCTCCTGCGCTTCAGTGGGAGTGTCGGGGATAGCGGAGGCCGAAGAGATTGCCGTCGCGCTGGCGGTAGCCGAAGGCTATAGAAGAGGCCGCTCCCTGAACATTCTAACGGACTCGAAAGAAACATGCAAGAGTTATACGAAGGGCAACATTAGCGGCATCGCCCTTAGGATCATCGGCGAGGCGGCAGCTTCCGCTGGAAAAACGCCTATACAGCATATCATCTGGGTGCCAGATCACGCAGGCGTAGCAGGAAACGAAAGGGCAGACAGCCTGGCTCGAGGGCTCACTTACCGAGCAGGCTTATCGGACGCCCCGGAGTTACGGCTACTCACGTGCGAGGGAGGCTACGCAGAGACCCTACAACTTTATAGGGGAACTAGATTGAGGTATCCACCACCACACAGAGCACTGACTAGGGAAGAGGCTGTAGGATGGCGTAGGCTACAGACGAACACTTTTCCTAACCTGTACATATACAGCAAAATGTCACCAACGCAATTCAGATCAGACTGTCCCTGGTGCGGCGGTACACCTACACTCTATCACATTACCTGGGAGTGCGAAAGAAACATAGCATTCCACAATTATCAAACACCGAGTGAGGAGCAATGGGAGAGCTGTCTCTCCAGCAGCGAGCTCGAGGTCCAGAGGGCCTTGGTACAGCACGCTGTTGAAGCGGCACGACTCAGTGGAGCCCTGGACTGAGGGCCCACCCTTGCTCGAAGACTCAAGTCGCCAGCGCCCAAGCAGGACGACCCAGAAGTCTTCATCTCCGCGAATCTCTTGAAAGAGCAATAAAAGTTTTCTCTCTCTCTCTCTCTCCATCCACAAAGCTTCCTTCATGACAGTCAAGAACTGTTAGTGGAGTGTTTCTTGAAGAAGGAAAATGTCTGAAAAATAAGATGTCTGTAATTGTACATAAATTGTCTTGCTGGAATTATTTGCCTCAACCTATCGACAAGCTGAAACAGCTAATGAGCTGCGCTCAAATTTCGCATTAGGAAGTAACTTAATCATAGGCAATTTTTGTATTTTAATGTCTCATGACGTCGTATGAATGATGACGCCATATAACTAGTCACACCACAGGAGACCAACTTCCGGCGACACATTTTGCGGACAATTTCGGCGTAAATATAGCCATCCATTGCTTTCGCATTAATAAATGTTTTCCAATCTAATCCCACACGGCCGTATGAGCCTGTCGATAGGAGCACAGGAGGCATTTTATGGCAGATTCTATAGCGCGTAGGAAGAGTAGGACATCAGTATAAAAACCTTCGCGCACTGCCTCATCGTCACTCTGAATTAAAAATGAAAATATTAATGCGATAGCGTTGAAGTCCTCGTTGTCCAGAATATCCTGTGTCAGCGTCGGCGTTGTGGACAAAAAATCACGAGCATTACACTGGCAGGCGGGGCCCAGAGAGGAACCTAGGAGGCAGGTGGGCCACCTAGGTCACGTGACCTTGCAGCGACGTCACAACCTGCCCAACGTAGAGCAAGCAAGCCTTTAACTCCAGCATTAATGGGCCGAAATGTCTGCTGTATACTACGCCTTGAAAAGCGGGACTGTATATGGCACATTCAAGGAATCATAATATGTATCAGCATGGGTTCTTGTAAGACATTGATACCTTGTGCTCCCCGTTGTTCCTAGAGGAGGGATATTTATTTATATCTCCTAATTTGTGAATAACAGCAATTTCTTACGCAATTGGGGATATATTCTTGAAAATATTTATCGACTGACTGCACCAGTCCACACCCTGCCCAATTCAGTAAGTTTAAAAGCAGAAGACTGGGCTAACTGCTCCCGACGCCTGGCCAATGAACTGCTACGAGCAGAAGATACTATCTGAGCAAACCTTAGGGCAACAAGTTCTTGTGTTTCGCCACTTCCGACAGGCACTTTTGTGTGCAAGTTGAGGTATTTGACGTAAATATTTCAAAGAAGCTTCTCAACGTAAACTTAACCACATCTGTGTTTCACGCATAATGCCCGATGTTCGGCCGCCCGCCCCCAAGGGAGTCCGCACAACTTTTTTCAGGGGGGTGCACCCGATGGCCGGGTATGGGGGAGGCGGTAGGTTAGCACCAAAAAGGAACTATTTGTGGTCTAAACTGCGCAGATGAAACAAAAATTAGAAGCAGCAAATTAGTGCTAGGCTTGGAGAAGAAACATTAGTATTTATTAATGAACAAAGAAAGTAACTCCATAAGCAAAATCCGATAACTTAATAACACCTAATCGTGCTAATCATGCTGTGAAGTTATTTTCTTCTAGTTCATAAATAATATCCGTAATTCCAGTGGGGGGGAGGGGGGGAGCAATTAACCGCTTCCCCTTGCCCCCCCTTTCGGACGCCCATGGCCGCGCCTACATGACACGAAATACGGTATAAAAACAACCGTAATGCTGCGCAAGCAAATGTTCTGAGCGTTGGACTGTGCCTCATAGCCCTTAGCAAAAACTAATACGTCTGGAATATACGGTGGGCTATTTAAATTGTATTTTAAACATATTTTGTATTGATGAATGCACTACAAATATGTAGGAAATATGTTCCTGAAATTTCATGCTTGGTATTCGAAATATATTTTTTAAAATGTGCCAAAAATACCTCACTTAAAGCATACTTCGAGCACTTTTCAAATACGTGAAAAAATATGTATGCAGTTTTAGCATCTTGTCAGTGTATTAAAAGTGTATTTTCGGAAATATGAAATTAATTCATCGAAAGTATACTTCAATTCTAGAAAACGGGCAGTCCTTGTAAACGTATATGTATGTAGTTTTAGCATCTTGTCAATGTATTAAAAGTGAACTTTCGTAAATATGAAATTAATTCATCCGAAATATACTTCAATTCTAACAAACGGGCAGTCCTTTTAAACGTCTTTGCACACTTCTAGCTGCCGTTGAACAGTCGAGTGCTCGAAATCGCATTTCGGGAAATGGCATTTGCGTGTCGTCAATGTATTTGAAGTGTACTTCCGTAAATACGCAAATAATTCGTCCAAAGAACACTGAAATTCTATCAAATTGGCAGTCCGCATTAGCATGTTTCCAGCGCACAACAAGCTGTCGTTGAACAATCTAATGCTCAAAATCGAGTTTCGGGATCGCATTTTGGTACTGGCCATCTGTTTAAAGTCTACTTTCGTAAATACGCAATTAATCCGTCTGAAGTATATTTAAATTCTAACAAATGGGTTTTCCGCGTAAACATATTTTGCATTACACTTCGCCCCGCCGCGGTGGCTCAGTGGTTACGGCGCTCGGCTGCTGTCCCGAAAGACGCGGGTTCGATCCCGACCGCGGCGGTTGAATTTCTTGAAGGCGAAATTCTAGAGGCCCGTGTGCTGTGCGATGTCAGTGCACGTTAAGGAACCCCAGGTGGTCGAAATTTCCGGAGCCCTTCACTACGGCGTCTCTCATAGCTTCAGTCGCTTGGGACGTTAAACCCCAATAAACCAAACCAAGCATTACACTTCAAGCTACCGTGGAACAATCTAGGGCTCGAAATGACGTTTCAGCCAAGAGTGCAAAACTTCCCCTTTCTTGTCATCCTTTCGTTTACGGTAACTTCTAGCAGGAAGGTGATCACCACTTATACCCCTGCTACACGGGCGCTTCGAATGCCTTCAAACCGAATGTCATCTAACGATGCTACACGTGTTCTGTCTAAGGGAGCGCTTGAAGATAATATTACGCCAATGAATATTAACCGCGTCAGCATGAAATTTCCCCGGGAGTGCGCCGATGAGGACGACTGCACTCATACTGTTGTTTACATCGCTTGTTTACATAACATAAAACGCAATCTGCGCTTTCGTTCTATTAAACAATCTGTTTTCTTTTTTACTGGTTATACTCGTGATTGTTTACGCAGTGCGACAATGTGTGGGAAGCGATGATGCGATCGCACGCCTGAGAAAGCCGGGTTGTTGGCATCGCGCAGGACTGGCGCTTCTCACTTCTTGTCCCGGCTTTCTCTGACGTGACCAGTACTTTTTTTTAAACTACTTTATCCAGAAGTATGTCTGGTGACTGTTATCCACAAGCTAGCGACGGCGACGACTGCTGCTGGCCGTAAAGCGCGGCTCGGCAGTCTGGGTCACACCGGCGATTCCCGTTCATCGTACGCGTGCCCTGCGATGTAAGCAATAGTTGATTTCAGGTCACTGTTGCCAAAACTACACCTGGTGACTATTTGTATTCGCTAAAGCTTGTGATTCGCTTTTCACAACCGCCGAAATCACAGATCCAACCCTGCGAACTCGCTGGGCCTAGTCGTCACGGAAGGGAACAGAGCCGTCGTCGACTGAAATTGATTTGGCAAGCGCTTATGGCTGGTGAGTGTTCAGGTGTGCACACGTGAAATATAGCCGTTCGTTTCGCTCATTTAGAAGCGCGAGCATATACACACCGCCGCCTCATCACCGTGCTCTCGCTCAGCCGCCGACAAGGATGACCGTCCGCCGACCGGATTCGTCGGTGTCGTTGGCCTGAAAAACGTGTCCCTCTAGAATCATATTATAGTAAACTAGATATTTCACTATAATTACATGCTGTTGTTCAGCGTGATATATACTGTCGTTGTCGGACTAGTGTGACCGCCGTCGTCGTCGTCGCTGTACACTGAAAACGAGCTGAGGCTTTCGAATGCGTTTCGAAAGTGTCATGCAGCACCGCGGCAGTCCGTCAAGTCCGAATGTCATTCCTATTCTCGAATGTCATTCCACTCAATGTCATTCGAACATTTCCGTGTGAGAACGTGATATCATTATACCAGCAAAAGCGCCTTGGGTACTTCTGGGTCCGAATAAGCCAGCGGAAAGGACCCCGTCTGGCAGGGCAGACCGGCTCCCTTACACGCCCATGTATCTGTTGGTTGACAGTTCGACTCCTGACCTGTGCCTGACGCAAGTTTCAACTAGCAATTCCGTTCTCAATTAACCCCAGATTCGAACGCGACCAGTACGGTACTTCTGCGATAATTTGGCAGCCCACAGTATTTGCGCAAAAAAAGGCCTCACCGTGCAAAATACTGCGTCGCTTTCGCTGGGTATATATACGGCAAGCCAAGCGTAGCGGTTGTCGTAGGATTTGTTTGCTGTAAGGCTGTCTACATGAACCCGACAGAGTCGAGTCGAGTTTGCTTGTCGAGTAAAAAACCAGTTGTCGGGTTCATGTAAACGCTGTCGGGTCGAGTAAAATAAGCGGCGGAGCGAGTCGAGTTAACTCGCCTGCAGGGGGTAGGTTAACTCGCTTGACCCGCCTTTCTAAAAGCATGTCGGGTAACTCTCGGAAAGCTTCCGGTCATGTGATCAGTCGACCAAAATGGCAGCCGTCGTCAGCCCCCGCGCAATGTCTACTCGCGCTTCTTGGACCGACCGGGAAGTGGAATGCTTCCTTGGCCTCATCAATGAAAAGAAAGTCAGCGAGGCGCTCGACAGCCGACGGCAGCGGAACCAAGACGTGTTCAAGGATTTGCAGGCCGAAATGGCCAACCTCGGCTACGAGTGGACATGGCAGCAGTTGAGGAACTGTTGGAAGAATTTAAAAAAGCGATTTACGGCCGTGAGTATCAGCACTCCCTCATCTGATTTTCGAAACCCTTACGTAATGATACCACGTTGCAGCACAATTCTGTTTTGTGTGACAGGAACGGTTGGAGCAAGAAAAAAGTGGAGCTGCACCGTCGGCGTGGAAGTGGTACGACCACATGAGCGCGCTGCTCAGCCACAGGCCGATGGTGCAGGCTCGTGAATACGGCGTGGACTCGCTAGATGTCCCGCCAGACAACGGTGACAACTCGCAGCCAGGCAAGTATACACCCAAATGTGTTTTCACGCTCGTTTTCTTTTGATGTCATGTAGCAGGTCAGCAGCGCCGAAGTCAGCGACTCAGTCGCGGCGTTGTTTTGATGAGCTCTGGGTTGAATGCCGCTACGCGAGTTCAGCCAGCTTTCGCATTTCTAACAGCGCGATCATTTACAACCTCCTGCATTAAATGCTATGTTAACACGCAAAAAAAAAAATCCATTCCAGAAAACGTAGAATCATAAGGAGAAATGCGGCTCTGTGATGATAACGAGTGCGTACAGCTACTCTTGAACGAGACGCACTAACATGCTTGTTTCAAGTGAAGACCATAAATAAGCTGATAACTGAATTTAATTCTTGACAAATGCACCGGGCGTGCGGCGGTGCTGACTTAATTTTTTTATCATACAATTGTGTAACTGTGCGCACGTAATTGAGAAATAAATGAGCTGCCAAGGCTTACATGGAATGACAGGTTTATTTAGAAGTGGAAGACTGTCTAGTGCATTTTTCATTGACTGAAGTAAGCACCAACAGTCTTTGATTATGCAGTAGCCTCAAATTTGTGTGCCGCAGCACAGTTCCTCACGAAAGCAAACTCTTAAGAACTCCTTTTCTTTGATGCAGATTATTATTGTGCTTTCATGAGACATGGCTACTCGGATGCCCATTTCACTGCACTGACATAGTACACGGGACTCTAGCATTTCGCCTCCATCAAAATGCACTGCAGTGGCTCTATATTTATTGATGAGGTATAGAGAGTGTTGAAGAGCTGATAGAAAGGGAAAGTTCAACAGTTCTTCCTAGTCTTCAACCACGGGGCTCAAACTTGGAAGCTAACAAATAAACTGAATGAAAAAAATATTAAGGGCAATAAGTTACAGAAAAAGCGATGAGTGTATTGTAAAAAGACACTGTGGATGACAGAACAGGAAATTATATCTCAGTCCATTAAGAGCAGGAAATAGACATGGGTGAAACATGTTATGTGTAGCATGATGTCCTTGAGTGACTGTCAAGGCAAGGCAGATGTAGTTAATTTTAGTAGAGCGTCTGTAGCAGTAACGAAACAAGGAAGTTTGCTGGTGGCAAGGTGGCCATGCTAGTTGCGAAGCTGAGGTGATTGGGATTGATGACCCTTGTCGTGCAGTCGGATGGGATGGCATCTTACAATCTTTGGGTTGCAGGATGTGCAATTACAGAACTTTTGGATATAGAAACAGTAATATTTTTCTTCTGTTTTGCAGACATCAGCGACAGTGACGTTAGGACCGAGGAGGACGATGCTGACGGCCTTCAAGAACAAAGTGAACGTAAGCTTGGGCAATTTCTAAGCACTGAATGGTATTTAATAGCTCAGCTGCACAGCAAAATTGGTTACCTGGGCCCATTTTCACACTTCGATCTCTCGAGGTACTGATCTCTTGAGGCGTACAACGATTGGCTGATGCAGCGGAAGTGGATGTGCTGTTCAGCTGCACTGCAAAGCGTCGTCAGACCAGCCTTGAAGATAGTGAGGTATATGTGATTACGAGAGTGCACGGTGTAGCACCCCGGTGATACACGATATCTTGGGATGTCACGAGATATATCAAAGGTCATCAATTTGGACTATGCTGCCATGACTGAATGTGAGCACTGCGTCTAAGATGGTAATTCGGATGCGTGTCTTGTAAGGAAGGCATTCTTTGATGCGCATTCCCAAACTATATGATTAGATGACTCGTAAGTATTTTGGCATCTCCCATAAACAATATTCGAGAAGCTTTGACTGCACATTGCGCTACTTGCTAGGGAGCAGGCTGTGTGGTGTGAAGAACTGATTTGGGCGAGTACCTATGCAGGAAAGGCTTGTTCATCATTTGGCTCATGTCGGCACTGCAAGTGTTGCAGTCTTTTGAACACAGCATTTGCCAGGCATTGCTGTTGGTAGCCAACATGTGGAAATACTGAAGCAAAACAGCCGTACGCATAATTTCTATGTGCCCACTAAAAAGCAAAAGAAAAGTTTAAATACAACCGAGCAGAGGTGAGAAAATCTTGAGCCGGACATGAGGCAACAATGGCCCAGATTAAAACTTGCCAGCGCTCAATAAAGCATGCATAGTGCCTTTTTTGCATTGCCTGACGGCTGTTGATGGATCAGCTTTGTTTATGAAATTTCCAGGTTTTGTTTTGGCCTTTTTTTTTTTCATTGCAAAGATACGAGTGAACACAAGCTGCAAAGAAATTGGCTTCAAAAAAAAAAAAAGGCTGTCCTGGCTCTATGCAAGACACTGAATAATATTCATGAAGGTTTTTGAATTTCATATTAGAAAACCAAAAATTGAATTCTTTTTTTCCTGCAGTTTAGCCTTCCCTACACCCTTGAATAACACGAGGTGGTTCAGATTAATCCAGGGCCCTCCAGTATGGCATCTCTCATGATCCATTTGTTGCTTTGGAATGTTCAGCCCAAATACCATACCATTCCACACATACTATGTGCTCTGCCTTTGAGGGGCATTGGCAAGCTGCTGTCAATGACGCGGGTACCTGCCAAATGTCCTGTTTCATTTTTTTCTCCCAGCTATCGCACTGTCATGGTCCAACTCTACCGTCATTACTTGCCCAAAATAAATGTATTCTCTTACAATATTCAGTTCTTTGCTGCCTATCGTTAACTATTGGTCCCTTGCCAAACTGCTGGACGTGACTTCAGTTTTCTTATTGACTTTTAGCCCTACCATTCTGCTTGAATGCTGAGGTCCTCGGTCATGCACTAGAACTCCTTCTGAGTTACGTAGCTGGGCGACATCAACAAATCAGAGGTTCCCAAGATGTCCTCCTTTAATTCTTATCCCAAGCTCTTCCCAGACCTATCCTTTGAACACCTCTGATAAACATGCAGTGAATAGGTGTCACCTTGCCCTACACCCTTTTCAGGCCGGTATGTTGCTGACATCACTGAACACCGTAGGCCTTGTTGTTCAATTTCCTCAACACTCATTCTTTCATTTTCCGGTGGAGAATTGTGGCGCCACTAGGATTCCAGCCATGGGCCTCCTGCACACCAGGCGGATGCTGTACCTCTGCACCACCGCAGCAACCACTAAAACGGCCACTATGGTGGCCACTCTACTATACCTTGAACACCTACAGGCATTGCTGATGCTGAGCTATATGCAACAGTGATGAGAGAACAAGAGTAGAACAAATTTTATTCAAAATAGAAGCATTCAAACACAGCACAAAGCTATTATACCTATGTTATTAGCAGGTGGTGTCAATATAAAGTGATACCACTTGCTGTCTTTAAGTGTGTTTGTTTGTAGCATTGTGATGTGTTGTATTGCCAGGAATGTTCACGTAGTGCAAACTGAATCTGACCATTTTTTGGAGCAAAAACTTTCTTTCCTAGTGAAAGGAGCAGTTTGCATGTGATAGGCATTGCTGAGATGGGCAGAATTTATGCATAAGTTTGGCATTTTCCCATTCTGGTACATTTAATGGTTTCACGTAAACTTTCTGTAACCTTTGTACCTTAAGGTGTGGTGAACTAAGTTTCAGTTACACAAGGTTAAGTGTATGTACCTACAATATTTCTTTCTTTTTTTATACTTCTAATAGAAAACTGTCTCTTGGTTTATTGACCATGCCTAAAGCTAAAGCTGTTACCTGCCTTTTGACAACTCACTTTTTAAACAGGGACATTGCCATGTATCATGCAGAAATGTTACTAGTGAAAGGGGGACATCATGACAGTGGATGTAGTCTCAAATTTCAGGTCTGGTACCTTGCTACAGCATCTTTCCCCTCTTTAAAAGTCTGAACATTCTAGAACGTGTTTTCCAAAAAAAATCATAATGCCTGGGCAAGGAGTCTCTAGTTATTGCATGCATTCAAAGACTGTCATAAACCAGAATGATAGTCGTGACACATAAAATCAGAACTGTCTTCAGCTTCCAACCTGCATGGACTCAGAACACTGGTTCCTTTAGCAAAGAAAAAGTAAATTATGTGCAAAGAAGTGAGCACTCTGGTACAGTGTGTGTGCTGCTCAAGATTATGAGGCAGTGTTATTCTCTAAAGGGTGTGTGCTGGCGAGATGCTGTAAATGTAATGGGTGCTCATCACATTTGGGTAAGGCTATATTTTCAGGATATGCATGAACACAGAGGGAAAGCTGTGAGTGTTTTTCAGAAACATTGCACATTGCATTTCAGAAACGCTGCACCCAAAAAGATTGTTGGTGACTACTGCAAGTGCCCCAAAGAGTGCCCTGTGTGGAAAGTTAGCTGTAGCACTATTCCTTTTCAACTCCATGCAGTTTTCTTGCAAGAATTGATTGCTTCAGCCAAGGCAGGTTCCAAAAGTTAAAAGTAGACCAGCCTTTTCTTGCTCTACAATCCTTACTTTTTCCGCAAAGTGTGAATAGTCCACAAAAGAAGGATGTTGTGACCATTTTCATTTATTTCCCTTTTATTGTAGCGAGCACCTCACGCAGATCACCACCACAGAAGCGACGTCGCGTGGGGAAGGAGAATTTGGAAACGGTGCTGCTGAATATGCACCAAAAAAGCGAGGAATTTTTCACCAAGCAGGCAGACCTGCAGTTCGAACGCCAAAAAGAACTGCTCGCGGCAGAAGGCAAGAACATGCAGGACCTCCTGCAAGGAGTTTCCAGCTCCTTCTTACAAGGCACACAAGCCCTGATGGGGCAGTTCTTTTCCCAGCAGGCAGCATTGGTGGCGTCACTTCAACACATACCTAGCTTCACACAATTGAACTTACAACACCTACTGCCAACACCGCCACCAGCCACCAACACGCCACCAGTCACCAACACACCACCAGCCACCAGCACACCACCAGTCACCAACACATCACCAGTCACCAACATGCCACCAGTCACCAACATGCCACCAGTCACCAACATGCCACCAGTCACCAACTTGCCGCCAACACCTAAACACTGAGGTAAACTCAATTCACGATCCTTCTAATTCAGTTGCCTTTAAGCGAGGACAAGGGTCTTTAAACTGACTTTTTTATTTACGGCTAGAAAATCATGAAATTTTGCGCACATATGTTTTTTTCCCTTCTAATAGCAAAAGTGTAATCATAATTTAGCTGGTGGTCTTAATCAAAAGTTATCTAACAAAGTCTAGAGCTTAATTAAGTGATCTCTTACGCAGCTTTAATGAACATTTTCATTGCATTTTGTTGCTTTTAATTGCATGAGTTGATAGCCAAAGAGTTCACATACCTGGTGACATCCTTCATTTTTCTCTAAAGACGTGTCATCCTGATATACTGTGTCGAGAGTAAAAGGTTGCAGTATTTGACACTGCAACTCTAAGCTAATTGCAAATTGCTATTTATACATGGCTGAAAGAAAAAAAAGAGAATGTCTTTGGCTATCAATTCATGCAATTAAAAGCAACAAAATGCAACGAGAAAGTTCATTAAAGCTGCATAAGAAATTACCTAATTACACTCTAGACTTTAATATAAATTTTGAACTAAGACTACCACCTCAGTTATGATTTCGTATTTGGAATCAGAAGAGAAAAGTGCCTCTGTGTGCGAAATTTCATGAGATTCTATCCATAAATCAAAAAGCTAGTTTTAAGACCATCGTGCCCCTTTAATCATTGTAAGAGAGTAACAAATAGAGGCTGATGCTTCCTTAACGTGCAACAGCCTCGGGAGCATTAAAGGGACACTGCGGACAACTCCATCCAATTGTTGTTGATACAAAATAATTCTTTGCCACTTTCTGGCTGTGTTGACGTTTCTCTAGCACCAAAAGATGCATTTACAGCAGAGAAAATTGGATTACAAGACATTGCACCAGTGGAATCAAATTTGTGACGTCTGTACCAAAAAGGACGGGCTGCTACCACATACAAGTTTGGTTTGGTTTATGAGGGTTGAACGTCCCAAACCGACTCAGGCTATGAGGGACACCGTAGTGGAGGTAACCGGAAATTTCGACCACCTGGGGTTCTTTAACGTGCACTGACATCGCACAGTGCACGGGCCTCTAGAATTTCACCTCCATCGAAATTCGACTGCCACTGTTGGGATCGAGCCCGTGACTTTTGGGTCAGCAGCCGAGCGCCATAACCACTGAACCACCGCGATGGCCCACCGTGTACAAGTGAATGGTGGTGTAGCTTAGCTTCTGGGCTCCGCACGAAAAATATCTACGTTGATGCATGCATTTCACTTCCGAAATTGACCAATGATGGCAGCACCCTTTTTTTTTCTAGCTTATAAAAGCTCCAACCAATTTTAGTGAGGATGGTCTCTCTGTGGTTATAACGCTGTACAGGCCAACATCTATCTGTCCTCAGTGTCCCTTTAATATACCCTAATATCTTATGAGTAAATATCAAAATGTGCACCGTTATCATAAACAGCATAAGTGCAATATTATTAATTCCTGACGTGTGAAAAGTGTGCAATAAGAAAATGCGTTTTTTTTTCAATTTGTAGTATTAATTGCCAAAGGTCATTTATTTTGCTTGACCGGAGAGGTACAAACTGTGTGATCTCTTTAGGAATCTTGTTTCAGTTGTGACAATCTTGAGTTTTAATGACACCAGCTTTTTGTTGCTGTCTTTTAATTACTATATTTATGTATGATTTCTTTTATTACTTGCCAAAGGTAATTTATTTTGCTTGAATGGAGAGGTAACCATGTGATGTGTTTCTGAGTTCCTATTTGATCTTAAGATATTTTTGGTAATCTTGTTTCATATGTGATATTCGGACCAGCTTTTTTTTTCATGTCTTTTAATTACTATATGTATATATGCTTTTTTTACTATTTATTTTGCCTGACTGGAGAGGTACAAACTATGTGATGTGTTTCTGAGTTCCTGATTTGATTTCAGGGTATTCATGATAATCTTGTTTCATATATGTGATAATCTCAAGTCTTAATGACATGTGCCTTTTGTTGGTGTCTTAATAAACTGTATTTATGCTCGCTTTCTTTCTGTTCCTTGCAAAGGTTGACATTTATTTTGCTTGACCAAAGAGGTACAAACTGTGGTGTGTTTATCTGATGTGAAAACAATAGCAATTACATTAATAAGCAGAGGTCCTCCTGACAGTTTTTGACTTCTGAACCCCTTCATGTTGTTCTAAAACACATTTACATTTCTTGTATGTGGTTTTTGAGACAAATAAAAAAAGGCCTACATTCCAAACTTGCCTGTGTAATTTATTCCTGTGTGTGTGCATGCATAGTACCGCTATTCAAGATACAAGTGAAAATAATGGTGGCAGTACTAGTATGCCTGCACAAAGTGCAAAATGCAATAACACTTTGGTTTTTAATAGGTGACGCATGCTACAAAAGCAAAATGGTTTTCGATACAAAAGATGACAGAGCACAGATAATACAGGACAGGCACCATGCTCTCACATAAAGCCATGCTCTTTGTGACAGCCAAACAATTTCAGATACAATCCATGGCTGAAGGAACTAGGAGTTGAGTTGTTTGATGCTACAGGTGGAATTAGCCTTGCTTATTCTGCCGGCAATTGCTCCACCGTTGCGTCACTTATATGTTAATGTCCTAAAACCGGTCAGATGTACCCCGCTATGCACAAAGACGCTTATAATAGAACATAGGCCACTCCCGCAGTCACCATCTATGCACACATTCACTCGCAGCACAACAGTATCTACTCCAGAAGTCACCATCTATACAGATATTCACTCGCAGTAGAACATAGACCATTGCAGAGTCATCATCCATGCACACATTCACTCACAGAATAACATAGACCACTTGAGAAGGCACCATCTACGCACACATTAAATCACAGAATACCATAGACCATCCCTGCTGTCACTATTTAGAGTAAATATAGAGTAAAGCCTCTGTTGTGCAGATTCTCCACCAAGCGTAGAAAGCTTATAGACAAGGTGTCAGTAGGGAACCCGCGCTCTAACCTCGGAAGGGTAGATTTTGAATCAGTTAGGATGACAACAGGTTGAGCCGGACAAGACCCTAATTTCCATAAAGCCGCCTCAATAGCAACAGTTTCGGCCGTTGTGGAGGATACGACAGCAGAAATGCGTGCAGACCACTTCAGGCCAAAGAAGGAATGTAAAAAGCCACTGCGCTAGCTTGTTTGACCTCGTGCACAGAACCATCCGTGAAAATTTGAAGATGGCGGACATACTCTTTTTCCAAATGTTCAAGTACGAGTGAACGCGTTGCTGCCAAAGGAGAGCTGCGCTTTGCGCTCACATGGGGAATTGTGACCTTACAGTCGAGGGTTGCAAAAGACCACGGTGTTTTGAACCGTTTCCTTTGCCTCGGAACATTAAGACCTGAAGAACTAAGAGTATTAAGTGCCAAGTAGGCCTTCGACTCATATCTCTTGCAGAGACGCTGGAGAAGGGATTGCCCAGCTACTGTCTCTCCTAGGCGGCCAAGATGCAGTAGTAGCCTCTGTGAAGTGACAAGGTTAACAGGCTTCGACAGTGACTCATGAAGTACTGCCTTGCTCGAAGCTGCCTGAGAAACTCCAATGGCTCTTCTTAGGCCCTTTCTATGGAAAACTTCGAGACGTTCAAGCTGTAAGGCCGAGGGGGAAATTAAAGGCAATTGATACATTATGCGACTGATTACCAGCGCTTCATGAAGTTTGACCATTGAAGAAGGATAGTTTCCCCATTTCTCAATAGCAATTCTACGGAGCACATTGAGACGCGAAGACAGAGATGAGACAATCGCATCGACAGCTTTTCACCACTGTAGACGGGAGTCAATAATGACGCCCAGAAAACGCGTGTGATTTAACTGACGGATGCAAGAGTGACCAAGGTCTATCCGCAACCGCGCTTGACGTCTTCCTACACCTGGAAACAGAATAAAGCAGAATTTTTCCACTCATAGAGACAATCCAACACCCTTCCTGTAGGGACAGTACCACCTTGCAGATGCAGCCGTCCTCGAATATTCAAATAAATCTAGGTAGAATAGGCAAAATTAGGTAAATAACCAGAGCTGAGGCGACAGTAGGTCGAACAACGTCTTTGTCTTCCTACTAGGAACTAGGAAGCGCACAAGATCCCACATGATATATCAGAAGCAACCACGTGGCATGCACAGTCGCATATATGAGGACTATTGTGATAGTCTGTCCGTCTGAAGCAGAGCACACCTCAAGTCCATTCGGTCCACAGCCACTGTAGCCTTGTCACCAAGACCAAGAAAGCAGTCATTATTGTACACCCTTAAAGGGAAACTGCATAGGTTTTAGAAATCAGCGAGCTTAAGAGGGTCGAGTGTGTGAAACTTGGAGGTAAAGCATGCGAAGTCTTTTTGGGCTAGCACTTGAAATAGTGAAGTAATCGCCAATTAAAATCTGGACGCCCTTCAAGCTTCTCCACAGCGCACAACGCCAAGTGGGGGGCGCATGATGACGTCATCGAAGGTATCGGTACATTTCCAACGCACAAATGCCTGCTTTGAAGGAAAAAACCAACGCCACCGAAGGCGAACCCTGCTGAGAGTTGTTTGGCAGCATCTAAAGCGTGAGGGCAGGATGTGGCTGACGACAGCGGTAATTTGAAATCATACCTTCCGTGACGTCACGCTGAGTTTTCCTGCACTCCTCCAGTGCATTGAGGAGAAGCGCAAATTTCAATCGTCGATTACGTCACTATTTTAAACTCTAGTGCAAAAACACTTGGCATGCTTACATAGATTTGAATCCTTGAATATCGCGAAATTTTCAAAAAAGTGCTGCAGCTGCCCTTTAAGCTGAACGCTGTTTGTTGGCCTCCACGTTTCTGCCCCATAGGTGAATACCAGTAAGATACAGCCGCTGTATACTTTTCTCTTGAGGGACATTGGTAAACTGCCATTCATGATCTGAGAGAGCCTGCCAAATGCGCTCCACCCCATTCTTATTCTAGTTATTTCCCTCTCATGATGCGGATCAGTGGCCACTACCTGACCTAAGTAGACGTATTCCCTTACCACTTCCAATACCTCACTACCACTCCACTGATACCTCCTACCTATCCTGTGTTATTGTGCTCACTGTTCCTGTTTTCTGAGATGAAAGTTTTCTGCAAAATGCACTTCATCGATAGCTGCTTGAGCGAATTGGAAAGTTCTGGCCTAAATAATTGCTGAGGCAGTCCCTTATGTCTGACTGTTGGGTGCTTGCATAAGGCCTGCCGACGGGCTGCGGAAAGTCTTCTGATTCCGTAGCTAAAACAATGGCACCCCACGAGTCATCATAAGCCTCTGAATGCTGCTCACAGAAGTTGTGCAGCACGCATGCTGTGAGGGCAACGGTAGGCACAAACTTATAATGAATGTCTGTGCGCTTCAATAAAACACGCCAACGCCCCTTCAGCCTGCCAAATGCCTGCTCCACAACATTCCTCCCAGTGCTGTGGTAGACATTGAAAGACTCGGCTTCTTTTGAAAGCCTCCCCGTATAACCTTTCAAGATCCAGGGCAGGGGGGGATACGCAGGGTCAGCGAGAAGCATGAAGGGAAGAAGCTTCCCCTCAAAGAGACGGCTCCCCTTTGGCATCAGCTGGTCACTGTTCTTGTACAGCGTCGACATTTTCAGTGCTGTGGAATCATGTGCACTGCCTGGCGCAAGGCAGGAAATGCTGCGAAACCTGAATGAAAAAAAAAAATGGGATACACTTCAAGACAAAGAACATTTTGCAGGTTATTGTTTACACCATGTATTGGATGCTGGAGCACGGCTTGCAAAATAACAGCAATAAGTTCATATGTGAATTGCTCCATAGGGAAGCAAAATCAGCCAGCAGTACAATATATAAAAATGGAAATAGCCGTAATTATAGAATATCTTGAAAAAGCAAAAACAAGCTGTAAACCACACAGAATTGCATTCTATAAACATTGCGACATCACTGCCATGAAAAGTGCCGCTGGGAACTTCCACAGAAATCGTACTGAGCTCCTTTCTGCCATCTTTATATTTTTTTTTGCTACAGCTAGACCCTAACTGTAGGTTATACATGCATTGCATTCGTATAGCTTGTTTCTATTCAGGTTAAAAAAGACTAGTACTTGTTTAAACAATATAGTTCACAAGAACACCACTAGACTGCCAAAAAGGCAGTGTGCTGAAAGTCTGTTCTGAGATTTTAAAGGCAAACAGATTACTTATGGCTGTCCCACACAGCACAGCTAGAATGAGATACATGCTAGTTAATCATGCTAAGGATAGCTTGGCACACAAGAATGTCAAGTTTGAAAATTCATCATGCTTGTCCTTGCACAAAAACAAAACCACCAAAATAATTATTTAGTTTCAAATCTGAAAGTTATTTGTGTGGAGCACTTAATCAGCATTCTTCATTACTATCTTCCAGAAGATTTGAGTTAATGTTGTTGTATACAAACAGCAAGAAAGCTTAGTTTCAATAATGAATAAACAAGCACTTACAGTCCACGGTCGTCCACAACTGCCTGCATGTTGTAGGATGCCCACATTTTGCGATTTATAAAGTCTCTGTAGCCTTTTTTTGGCGCAGTGATGGGAATATGGGTGCCATCAATGGCACCACATATCTGTGGGATGTGGCACTTCTCGCAGAAATTCCTGGCAATCAATGTGGCCTCTTCTGTTGATGGCAGGTAGATGAATTTGCTTGCCAGGTGGTTTCTTACGGTATTGCAGAAGAGGTACACATATTTCTGCACAGTGCTCTTGTGAATTCCGAACTGGTTTGCTACCACTCTGTACTCGCAGCAGCTAGCCAGCTTGTACAGAGCAATAGCAATTCTCTTGTCGACTGGCACTGGCTCTCGCACATAATTGCAATCCGGTGACACAAACGGAGCAAGGGCAGCTACCAATTCACAGAAATTTGCCCGTGACATTCTGAAGTTTTCCTTCCAGTCACCATCATCAAAATTTGAGCAAACAATGTTGTCCCACCAATCACTGCTCCTACTCTTCATCCACATGCGCCGCTTTGGTGGTGGTGCCAGGGATTCCAGTCCTGCAAGATATCTGGTGTTACCAGTTTGATGCACACAATTTTTTTCACTACCCTTTCATGAATGTGCAGAAACTGCAGACTGTGGTGCATGCATGAACCACAGTCGTAAGGAACGAGTGGCACAAAAGATGCCATGATGCTACATAAGGTATTGACAAGCACAAACTCTGTTGCTTGATTTTGAGTATTTCCAATTTACTTGCAGCTGGCTTTTGTTGCAGTTATTAAAAATAATCATGTATAAAAGAGGGCTGCATATTTCTTTAGGTTACTCCAGCTTACTTGAGTTATGAACTTATGCAGCACTTATCAAAATCCCGCAACGTTATATCATTAGTTTTACGCACATGTCCTTGACCCCTGCTATCCTAAACCAAGGAGCAATTTACGAAAATCTTGCGACTGATGAAGCGTCATGAAATAACGATATTTAATTTCACGTACTGCGATCATTTACTGCCACGTCACCATGCTGTTGAGTACTACACCAAACACAGGATAATGTATTCCCGAAACAGCGCAGCACATATTTGGCAACGAGCTGTAACGGCACTTCCGCGCTTTTCGTCTGTTCACACACAACTATTAAAACTGATGCAGCCGCCTGTATTTGGAGATATGTAGCTTGAGATTTTACGCATGCCACATCAGCCTCTATATTAGTTTCTGCACACCAGGATTAGCGCGGACAGGCACAGAAAAATAGATACTAACGTACCATACATCACGGCGACTTCATGGTGGGACCAACCGGCGGTGAGCGGTGCTCGGCTGTTCGACATACTGCGTATACGTTGGCAGCGAGCCCGGTAATGAACCACCGCGGCAGACAGCAGCAAATTGTGCACGGTTATCCATGACATCAAAAGGGTCATGAAATAAAGCTGATGGAGATTAAGGATTGCGATCAAGAGAGCAGTCGACACGGCCATCGCGAACGCGCGGGAAAACTCGGGCCAAGAACCGGAACCGGAATTGCCGGAAGCTTGCACGATAACTGCGAACCTCGACGCTAGGTGCCGCTGCGATGCTTACGCGCGTGAACCGAGTTCATGTAGACACCAAGCGGGGCGAGTCAGTGGCGAGTCGCGTAACCCGACGCTGACTCTACCCGGTCCTGTCGGGTTCATGTAAACAGGGCTTGTGTCGCTGTCGTGTTGGTATGCTGTGTGTAGGTATCTGCTTGTCCCATTCAATCACGCGACCTTATAATATGAGACTCCTGTTCATTAATGATAAATACCCGTGTACGGTTTGTTCTCCAGTATTAACCCGTGTCATTCCATGGAGCCGCCCAGTAGACTTTTTTTTAGCACAAGTAAACATATTTTTAATGTATTAAATGTATATTTTTAGTATATTTCTCATGTATATTTTTATTGTATTTTTAATGCATTATAAATATGCTAAGCGGGCAAAAATGTACTTTTCACGTATTGTTAAGAACGTTTAAAATATTATTCCTAGTATACTTCGAAAGTATTCGTATTGCAGTTTAAGCATAGGGACAAAAAAATGCGAAATAAATATGAAATTAATACAATACGTTTGAAATGCATTTTTAGCACATCCTCTTTTTCGCTAAGGGAGAGGGTGTCAACACTACGACCCAGTGTCACTGGAGGTTTTTCTATTTTTGCTAGTGTAGAGAGTATGCTACTGTATTCGCCACTAATTAGTCGCGAGCGTAGCCGTCTGTGCATAATGTAGGCCGTTCTACGCTCAAGGTACGTAGCAAAAAGGAGTGTTAACGGCCGGGACTTGGTAGGAAGGTCTGCCAGCAAATTAGTTTTCACAGAGCGGTCTCGGTAAGCAGGCCAACCAGACGTGAGGTGTTCGCCCACAAAGAGGAGCGTGTGCAACGCCGCCTTCGAGCAACTCTGTGCCAACGCATGCTGTGTCCGTAATGAGTTACTCAAGCACCTGCCACGTGAAATAGCAGCGGCCGTATCCACGGATGCCGCAAATCCGAAGCGGTGCGCTTGCTTGCTCGCAGCTGACATAAATAAGAAAACTTAAAAATGGGAAACTTCATGGAAGTTTCCCATCAGGAAACTTCGGTGGCACGTGACATATGAATGTCACGTGCCACCGAAGGTACACATAGGCTGGGGCATGCATGCTCTTCTCAGCGTCGGCTTCATTCCATCGCGCGAGTGCTACCGGATAGCGTTCTGACCGGCTTCCATTTTGTAACCACTGCTCCCAAAAGATGCCGAGGAAAGGGATGTCGGCACCGCTCAGTTGGGAAACACTGGCCCGCCGCGAGGCCAGCGGTGTTTGGAAAGCGGAGCACTTACGGTCCCTAACTCCCTATACAAACAAACAGCGACACGTTGTTTCCGCGTGTCCCGCTTTGTTTGAACAAATAGCGCCGCAAAATAAAAACAAGAATAAAATGATGACGGCATTACCTAACTGAGCTTTTTATGGAAAACCAATGTTTGCCTAACGTGGAAGCTTTCAAAGTTCTAATCGTTATATTAAAGAAGCGCTTGTACGATACCCTGAAGACTTGCGAAAAAACCTGCACCCTCTGCTTTCAGTAAACATAATGACGAGCTGCTACTTATCAGACCAGAGTAACTTTTCAAAATAATTTATATCCTAGAGATCTCTTTAAAATGCCTCCTCATTACTGTTTATACTGTCCACAAAATCCTTCGGCTCAGTAATTATACCTGAGGGATGCAAATGCTTACGTAGGAACGAGACGCAAAATTTCTTCATGACACAATCGCAATATACAGACTGATTTCGCACACAAGTGTGAGTTGCAGAACTATAGTACACATTGTATACAATAGATACAATAGATGCTAAGAACTAAAAAATGGTTAGTCAGTTACTCGAGTTAAGCACGGTTCAATATCAGTATCAGGTCTTTCGCACACCTTACAACACTCAAATATAGTCATGACTTTTTTCCTTTGGGATTTCATTTCGGATCCAAATACACTGTATATTCTTGCATTTCAGAAACGCTCATTATTAGGGCTGGTTTCGTCGGAATTGTCGTCCCGGAGCTGCATCTGGCTTATAAGGAACGCTGTAGTGCAAGACTCCTGATGAAAATCAATAACATGTAATCAATTAAGGTGCACTGACATCGCAGAGAATACCGTGGAAATGAGGCCGCCAGGGAGATGCCAAAAACGCACCCTATTGGCTTTTTATGGCCATTTTAACTACTTGGTGCTAGCGCAGGACAAACTTCAAAAGCAGCTTTTGCTACGCACAGGAATATTAGATCATTCCCATCATATGTTCATAGCAGTATCTTACATTATTGGACAGTTGCCTCACAATTGAAAGTACTATCCAAGAAAGCTAGACTTTACTGCACGAAGTATGCCAACAGCTACTGTGGTCACGAACGGATCGCCGATTACCGGCGACGTTTTGAGAACGACGATTGGTGGGTGTTTACATTCAGATCACTCTTTAATATGTAACCCACCAACACGCATCCTTTTGCACATTTATCTATCGAAAAAGATGTCATTTAAGGGTTTAACTTAAAACACAGCCAAAATGGTAAAGAAAAAAAAGTGTTTTCACAACACGTACGAATATGTTATCACCTAGCTCCTTGTTTAGAGGCTGAAATATGAGACTGCACAAATAGTCACTCCACTGCTTTATGATTAAACTCCACAGCCAGTCAAATGTTTTTGGACAGGACAATGCTTCAAGGAATTTATGTGGTAAGCTGAGCTCCAAATACTGCAGCCTTTCCGCTGGGTTTTTGTTTGAGCACAATTCTTTGTTGAGCTCTTGATGGGAGATTCAATAGCTTAATTAATAGCATGCCAGTTGTCAACGTGCGGCCAGTTCTTTTTCAATTATCGCTATGAATAGTACAGAGAATAAAACAGACCATGGCTTTTATCTAAGGCTTTCATCCTCCGTTCGAAGTCACGTGTTCTCGTTCTTTGCGGTATTTCATTTTGTTCTACAGCAAAATGTTCACTGAAAACAACGTTTTCTTATCAATAACAGGGAATTTTACCAGAAGTGTTCGCTAATTTTGAAAAAGAAAACGTGAGCGATTTCTCGCGTTTTTAGCGGATGGCGCCACGCATCCACATAGCGAGTGTTTTGTTCGTAACTAACTGAGATAGGCCTTGGCGCAGCCGACGCGTTGCTAGCAAGCTCTGCCAATCAATGCAACGGTAATCTGCCTAGAATGAAGCAAATTCGACAGCCAAAATCCCAAGCGGATTGAGCTTGCACTCGATCGCTCTAACCACTGACACAGGCCGCCTCCTGCTTGCCAGAGTTGCGGCTTTCGCTCATAAATTGGATAGTTTCGAGGACCATTATGTCTGACCTGCGCGTAACTCTATACCAGGATGAAACCGTGGGGGAAGTTGTTTCCTTCCTCCATGGATGCAACTTACAAAAGAGCAGTTGCTAACCCAGGGCCATGGTCCGCGGCGTACTATATTACTTCACTGGCCAATCACAGTAGTAAATAAAATCAACTTTCTTTGCCTATATTAAACAAACCTGGTATCAAACTTATAAATTATTTCCTTGTGATTAGCTTCTTGTTTAAGTAACAAGGAAAGATTTAACAACGGACCACTTTCTTTAACGTGGAGGAAGTCTGTGCGGTGGTTCTGAATGACAGTGGAGCTTCACTGCCGACAAGTAGTATCCGACAGTAGGTACTCTAACGATGGATGATGGATGGATGGATATGAGCGCCCCCTTTGAAACGGGGTGGTGGCAATTGCCACCATGCTCAGCTTTTCTTTTTTTTTTCTTTTTTTCAACTGTGTTGTCAATTCTCATAAGATTCGCCATCTTCTTTACCTACGGTTTCCTACACTTCTACACTTCTAAAAAAGAGATGTGCATGCCACATCTCTACTTTTCAGCCACCAATCCTCCAATCTCCTTTTGCTAACTTCCACTGCAGATTTATTTACATGACCATAGTTATCTTTAAACCCTAGGGCCTCCGGAAGAGTGACTGTGCCTCCATCACATCCGGATGGATACCATCACATTTGAGTATGAGGTGTTCAATTGTTTCCACAGATCTACCACACATTGCGCATGTGTCATCTTCTTCGTTAAATTTCTTTTTGTAGCTGCGCATTCTAAGACACCCTGACCTAGCTTCAAAAAGTACGGCACTGCCTCTTGAGTTATAGAAAAATTCTTTCCTGATCTGCCTTTTCCAGTATCGATATAGTTCTACACTATGTTTCTTTTCTATTGAATTCATCCAATTTTTAACTTCCGCGTTTTTAACCTGTCGTTTAATGCTCTTTCTTTCTCCGTCCTCATGACCGGCATACTTACTGGCTAGTTTTCTAACAGTGGTGTGAAGGTGTGAACCCAGGGCCGCCTCGCCGCGCGCCGGGAACTTCCCAAATTTCATTTTTTAATGGGGTACGCGTCGAATAGTAGCAGTCCCGCCGCTCGCGCCGATCCAGGCAGCCGTGCATGCACATAGCATGCGCCTCTTAGTCAAGTTGTAGGCTAGCCCGCGACAGGGATTCCAACCGAAGACGTGTGTGCATTTAAAGGTATGCCTTTTCCCGACTTTCGTTTCACAGTTGTGACGCAAGCATTCGTTGCGCAGTGTTGTGGGTGGTATCACACGATTTCTTATTGCAGATAGCACATAGCTGCTAGAAAAGATGGAGACTAACTGGCAACAGGAATCCAACCGACTAAATATGAAGTCCCGATGAGAAATTCATGCTTTTAATCTCCACAGCACGTAAGCAGTCTTATGTGCCCTCCGATTTTTTTATTGCGGTAGCTGCTTCCATCTTCTACTTCTTTTCTTTTCTGGAAGCAGCTGTCCGTTTCCTCTGACGTTGTTTCTTCAGAGTCTGGTTTTTGCCTCTGGCACTCTTTCGATGCTTATGCTTGGATGGAAATGTGCACCGCAAATACAGACGAGTACACAGGGAAGACGCATTGCAACAGCGCTCGTGTGCTCCATGTGTCTTCCTTGTGTCCTCGCCTGTATTTGCGCTGCACATTTCCATCATGAATCACCAACATGCTCAGACTGCCACCTTAGTTATGCTTGGAAGCGCTCCTGTCTCCATTCCGTTCTACGTGTTTCTTATATCACACACACGATTGCGCCAAAGCTACGCTTCAATTTCCCTCACCGTCCGACTCACGCTTACAGCAGGCGCGTGCCTTCTCCTTCCATTCGTTCTCCATCTCGCATCTCTAATTTCTCCGCTTTCCGGTTCACCGACTTACGCCCTCTTATTGGCTGCTTACGGAGAGCGCGCGCAATATCATTGGCCGCTTCCGGAGCGCCAAATCTAACCAGCATGAATACGTTTCGAGCTTGCCCTCGCACCGCTTCTGGCACAGCGTTTAAGCGATGCGCCACGGCACCGGCAGGTAGCTGCTTCAAACAGCTGCCAGGGGGGCTTGCGAGACCCAATTTGTTCTTTCCGAGCTTCCGTAAGGCTCATGAGCATACCACGGTGGGCAGGTTGTGATGACGCCACAAGGTACTGCGACCTCTCTCAACCAATCCCCTTTTGCCTCCAGCAAGAAGTGTTTTTTTTTTCTTCTTCCAAGCTAACGTATTTTACAATTCAGCTCAGCCCTGCTTTATACATGGTCAACTGACTTCACATAGTCACTAGCGTCTGCAATGTGCGACGGCATGATGAAGGCAACGGCGTGGCAAGCACATACTTTTCAGCCCACCGGGGAGTTACGCATTTCCTTTTACTGCTATTGCCCTCTAAACACACTCACTGTATCCCACCGAAATGATGCCGCACTTGTGCAGTATATTTTCTCTAAAAGCAAATAAGCATGATTTATGAGTGAGGACGCTGAACGAATGCCACTGGCTGACAAGTGCTTGTATTGCGTGCTGTCGCTTCTCTCGTTTTTAGTATGTTTGATGCATTACTGTTTTTTCTGACGACACCCTGCCTTCTGCAATTCCTTAGACTCCAGTCGCACATGCACAAACAGAATTTATATCCAAACACTATGGTCGGCTTTAGAACACATTTATCAACACAGGATACGATGCTCAGAATAGCAAACGAAGTCCTATCTCACGATTAAGAAGGGAGTACCAGGGCAATCCTAACTCTAGATTTAACCAAAGCATTTGACAATGTCAAACACAAAGTGATCCTACAATCTCTTTCACCGTTGAATATAGGCGAAAGAACATATAACTACATCAAGGACTTTCTCTGCGATAGAACGGCTAGAACCCAAATTGGCACAATCAGATCCTAAACCTTTAGTATAGGAGACACCGTAACGCCGAAAGAATCGGTCCTCTTCCCCGACTTATTCAATATAAACCTAATCAAAATGGCACATGAACCCGCAAAAATCCAAGACCTAGAACACTCTTTGTAAGCGCACGATATCACCCTCTGGACGACCAAGGGGTGTATCGCCACAATACAAGATACGCTACAACAAGCGGAAGACGTAGTAGTAGAGGTGGCACAAGGCGCGAGACTCCCGTGTTCCCCCAAAAAATCCGAAGTCCTCACCCTACACCCAAAGCGGCAAAGAAAGAATAAAGCGCCTTAAATCAAAATGTACGCGGAAGGGGCAGCCGTTCCAGAAGTGGAAACACTAAGGATCCTGGGAATGCCGATGCAGACAAATCATACAAACGTCCCAAACTGCGGAATACCGTCAACCAAATCTCCCTCCTCGTCAGGCGCATCGCGAATAGGTGAGAAGGAGTTAAAAAAGCGAGACCAGGAAACTAATACAGGCCTTCGTTCCCAGCAGAGTCATCTACTCTACACCGTACGTCACCCTCACAGTCAGAGAAAGAGACGAACTTGATTCTGTAATTAGACAATCCTACAAAAATGCGCTCAACCTCCCATGTCATACGCCAAATGAAAAACTACTACAGTTAGGAATTCATAACAGCTTAGCAAAATTGATGGAAGCACACCTAACCACACAATATGAAAAACTATCAGGCACTGAAACGGGACATTTCATCGTAAAGAAAGCAGGAATAAAATATGAGGGGAACCGTGCACACACCTTGCCAGTTCCAAGACACGTGCACGAACACTTAACAGTCCCTCCTCTGCCCAAAAACATGCATCCACACTACGATACGGACAGAAGAAAGGCTAGGCCACAAAAACTTCACGAAAGATTTTCAGTCCAGAAAGACACGGCGCACGTGGACGTGACAGAACATGCGGACAGAGACTCCTTTTCCCTGGCAGTTGTCGATCATCGAAGTTCTCCCCTTGCATCGGCCACGATCGATAAAACAAAATTTCCGAAGGAGGCCGAAGAAGCTGCCATAGCTTTAGCCATTACCTCCACCACTGCCAAGTAATCTATCAGCGACTCCATAACCACAATTCGAAATATTGTGGTTATGGCCCGCTTATCTATCCTGTCGAAATATTGCTAAAGGAAGCGCCCACTCCACAGCCACCAAAATATTACAAAAAATCTCCACTGCGCGCCGCATCACATTGATCTGGGTCCCCGCCCGTTCGGAGCACCCTGGAAACGAGGCGGCGAACCAATTTGCCCGAGGATTCGTAGTTAACCAGAAGATGCACTACACCGAGCCCAGGTCAGTTAAAGAGGGACTGACATCCTACAAAGAAATTACAAACCAATTCAACTAACAAAACAAATCTTCCCAGAACCACGTAGATCTCTAAGTAAAACACAACAAGCAAGTTGGCGGTAGCTCCAACCGACACCTACTTTAATCCGTACATGTACTCCATATGGTTCCCAGAACAGTTCAGCCCCTTCTGTTCTCTCTGTGGGCACCAAAACGCAAACACACCGCACATCCTGTATACTCATGTAATAAAGACAAGCCGTCCAAGAGTCCGCAGCTCTCTACCCATTCCCAGTGAGAGGCCGCGCTGCTCAGCTCGGACGCGGAGGTTCAACTCCCAGTCACGGAGCGAGCCGAAGAGTTCGCCGAACTACATAGTCGCTCGGCCACCTGGTGTCCTGCCTAGAAGAGGAGCCCGCCGCGGGGAGGGGAACATCACCCCAACCCCTGCCTAAGTTTTTTAATAAAGATTACCTCCTCCTCCTTAGGCCAGCTCATCAAAATTCTATCCCGGCGATATATCTGCCGCGGTGGCTCAGTGGTTAAGGCGCTCGTCTACCAAGCCGGAGTACCCGGGTTCGAACCCGACTGCGGCGGCCGTGTTTCGATGGATGCGGAACACAAAAAGGCGCCCGTGAGCTGTGCGATATCAGTGCACTTTATCTGGGAAGATATTGGCAAATATGCTAAGGTAAGTGGCCTCTACAAAGCAGTGTAAAGCGTGGCTAGACCACTTATGCCGTGCTTTCATGCATCAATAGACCCCTACTTTTCCCTTCCTTAACCCAATTCCCCAACAAACGGCCTTGAGCCTCCCTTTCTAAATATAACAACTCATTCATTTACTCTAGGTAATAGTAGTTGTAAGCGGTTTTGTTACCTGATAAATGGAAGTAAAAAGATGGTTGCTAGCCCCGGCATCTGCCATCGCTGCTGGAAGCACCTGAGCTGGGGCAGCATAAATAAAGGACTGCAGGCACTGTGTAGAAGTGAAATGAAAGAAGTGAGGGGATAGTAAAAAAGACAGGGAGAGAGGTACACTGGCAATAAATCTATTTACATATTAATTCAAAGGTCCCCAGGTGGTCGAAATTATTCCGGAGACCGACACTACGGCACCTCTTTCTCTCTTTCTTCTTTCACTCCCACCTTTTCTCTCTTCCCTTACGTCGTGGTTCAGTACGTGTCCACCGAGATATGCGAGACAGACATACTGTGCCATTTCCCCTCCTCATAAACCAATTTACCAATTTGATTCAGACCCGGAATGTACACTTGTGGCGAAAGAGCCACTTACGATCGCATATTGTGGAACTGTAAGGAGGAGCCGCCACCAGAATCTCTTAAGTTCCTGCTCTCGAGCAATGCGAGCAAAGGGGGACGTGACGCGCGTGTATTCTTCCAATCTTTCTTCTCACATCTTTCAATTCTTCTCTGTCTGCACGTGGCAGCGATTGTAGCTCAGCTCGAGCCAGTGAGCAGGCCCGTGTGTTTTCCTTTTCATCCTTCCTTCAGTCGCAGCAACACAATGGGAGGCCGTCTTGGTCAGGTCAGACCTCGGCATTCAAAACCGGGTCATTGAATGGGTTACTCAGGCCGCTGTCATCCGTGGACGGATAGCCACCGAAGCGTGGCCTTGTGGTAGAGCATCCGCCTCGCATTCGGGAGGTGCTGGGTTCGATCCCCAGTGCCCCCGGGTACCCACCGGTTTCTTTAATGGGTACAAGATTTCCCCTGGCCTGGTGCTCGGCTCTTCTAGGGTGAAATGCTTGGGAAGAGGGTCTTAGACCAAACAGTTGCCTTGACAGATGAGTGATAAGTTCCCCCGCCAAGCAACCATAAGTCCGCCTCGTGCGCCATAAGCCCAATTTGTGGCCCTTTTTTCGCTTCTGCCCGCCATTGTTGGCCTGGCCATCACCCATGAAGAGGGTTGACATATAAAATTTACACGGCACAGAGAAAACCACGAGACGGCACAGTAACAGACATCCAGCCACCTTTCCAGATGGATGTGCGGAACAGGGTACGTCCCCGAAGGGCATAGCGGCGTCTGCGGAGCCTCTCCCAGGACAACACCCCCTGAAGAAACCGGTCGCCAGGTCGGGGTGCGCCTGTACCCGTACGGTGGGTATCCGACGGTGGGTTTCGAACCTGCCACCTCCCGCAGCAGAGACGGACGACCAAACCACTAGGCCACGGCCGCGTTTCGATGAAGGCTAAACGCCAAATGGGCCCGTGAGGTGTGCGATTTCCGTGCACGTTAAACATCCCCAGGCGGTAGAAATTATACCGCAGACCTCCACTACGGCATCTCTTCCTTCCCGTCTTCTTTCACTCCCTCCGTTATCCCTTCCCTTACGGCGCGGTTCGGGTGCCCACCGAGACATGTGAGACACTTACTAGCCTGAAAAAATTAGCAGAGGCTTAGCTTGATTAAGCCTAGTGGATTGCGAAAGCAAGGACGCTGAACTTGTAGATGCACCCAGATCAAGAGAGGTTGAACGTGCGAAGGACTGTGTACGGGAGGCCTAGGCATGGCCGAAAAGAACTCACTCCACCGACTAGCACCAGAGCCACTGTGTCTGGCTTCAAAATTATCGTTCTGCCCCGTCAGCGAAGGCGGTTGTTTGGAATGCGGTGGGAGCAACAGAAAGACGTGCAAAGTAGCCAGAGGGCTAAAGAGGAGAGGCCGCGCGGGGAGCCCAGCGCAACCACGCACATCCCTGCGGCCCGTTTTGCGTTGCGTCCCCAACTCCCCCCCCCCCCCCTTTGGCGCAGAGACAGGCACGTTTGTGCGTTTGTGTGTGCGCGCATGCGCACCTGCAGACGGCCTTGTTGCGAGGTACGGGCTGTGGACTCGGTGAAGGCTAGGAGTTGGGTATTTATTAAGAGAATTTAACCCAAAAGAAAAGAGGGCCCCAGGCCCATGGAAAATACAGACTGGCTCTCCGAGCAGCTGCTCTCTTCCGCTGCTGGAGGAGGACTCTTTGTCAGTTAACGGCCGAGTTTTCGAATGCCATGGTCACGTGACCAAGCCGCGCTTCTTCGAGGAAAGCGTCCTTGGGGGTCCAGTCCAGACCGCCCCGAGTTCCGATGCGAGAGGAGAGGGGACAGCCGTGACCCTTATAAACATGTCAAGTTCGAGAGGGGTGCATCTTGGGCTGAACATGAGCCCCGCGTTCGCGACGAGGCCGGCACCCTGCGGCGCCGAGGGTAGACCGGAACGCTCGCGGCAAGAATAGTATCCCGGAGTTCACAGACCCACAGGCCAGCAGTGTCTTGCAACGCAACAGCCTTACTAATGGCTTGAGGTGGCGGGGGAGTCCGGCGGCTAGCACCAGGAGGGCTCCCAGCAGAGGAGGCGAGACGCTGGCTTAGGGGAACCGTTGCCGTCCGAGGGACACCTGACCCCCTTCGACGCATCCCCAACGGGGCCGCCGGCGTTCGCGTCGTAACGGCCGCGGCTTCGTGGAAAAATCGGCGGGCGCCCTTGGTCGGCTGCATGAGCAGAACGGCGGAAAAAACCGTTGGGCGAGGAGGACACCGAAGGGAAGAAAGAGAGTCCTCAGAGAGACGCGTTGTGGACAGAAGAGACAAAGGCGAGAACGAGCAGAGACGGGCAAAGTGAACGGGAGCAGATCGCGCTGGTCTGTAGTCGGCGAGGCCGGACCTGAGGGGATCCGCAGCAAACTGACCGCCAGCAGAGACGCCGAAGAAGCCTGACGCCGCAACCCGTCATAGTACCGCTAGCCGCGACGACTGCGGAGATCAGACGTTGCCAAGATTGAAGCCCCCTTCAGCGGTCGCCGGGCCAGTTAGCCGAAACGTGGGGCCGTCTCCATGCTGAGCGCCACCCCGCCAGAGCAGCCGAGAGCGAGGCACCTGTTGGCCGGACTGCACCGACGCCTAATACAGGACAGCGGTGAGTGGAACCCCCAGTTTCACCTTAAGGCAGAGAGCGAATATATAAGGTTGACTCAGAGGCGTTGTGTGTTGGCTCAATTCTCATGGCTTCAGCAGAACCCGTAGATAGCAACAAATATTGTGTTGCGTTGTGACTGACCCCCGACAGGCGGGAACGTCACAAGTGGTGGCAGCGGTGGGATCTTGCTGAAGTTTTGGTGCGAGACCATTAAACCTCGTATCCGAGGAGAAAGGGGCCAACATGTCGCTACCGCAATCGCAGAATTCTCACGACGGAACGTTGGGAGCTAGTGCGCTAATGTTGGGCGGATGATTCCGACGTTCACAGGGGACGACACGGGTCCCAAAATCAGAAACTTCCTGCATATTTTAGAACAGGTGGCCAATATGGGAGGATGGCAGAAAAAACAAACGATTGGGATGGCGCGGTGCAAAATGCTCGCGGCGGCTCAGCATTTCGCATGGAGGGATGAAGAGGGGGCTAGCGCTTGCACATACAAATCTTTCAAAGCGCTCGCATGAAAGCGTTTCGACAACGAACCGGCGAGCACAAAAGTTGAAAAATTCTAAAATGCGCGCCAAAACGCTAGCGAGGATACACACTCTTTCACGAGCCGTTTGAAGAGACTCGGGGCGGAGACCTTGAGGGACATTGATGGCGAGGACACGTCGAAGAAAAGTGTAAGACATGAGATACTAAATGAGCAGCTTGTCTCCCAATTTTTTAATTGCCTTCGTGACCCAGTCCGGCGGTTAGCTTCGTCGCGGGACCCCAAAACCTTTTCCGACGCTGTGGAAGTGGCAGCCAGGGAGGAGGAAATTGAGAAGACTTTGCGTACACGCGCTGCGACAGTCAGGCAGCTTGAAAACTTGGAGGAGAAGGACGGACTCGGAATGCGCTTGGAACGCTTAAAGAGACTCCTAGAGGAAAGCCTCCGAATGCGCAACCAGACTGAACCGAATGGGGAGCCCCGCCAGCGCGGTAACTTAGGCGTTTGTTTTTCTTGCGGCAGGCCGGGACATTTCGCTCGCTTCTGTCGGGCGCGTCAGACGCCCCGCTGGTCCAGGCCAGGGTCAGGAACCCACTTTAATAACCGTCGCGACGAGGACCAGACCACAGCAAAGGTGCAGGGAAACTGAGTACAGCCTCCGTCGTCGACCGGGATGAACGGGGGCAGTGCGAGGCAATGGTGAACCTACGCCGGGAGACGAGCCCGATAATCGAGTGCAAGGGGGCAGGCAGACCCGTGAAGTGTCTCGTGCACACAGGTTCCAAGGTCAGCCTATTAAAGCGCAGCGCACTGACAGGTATAGACTCGAACTGGGAGAATGTGTTCAAAAGGTGCGAGAGCCAGATAACTCTTATCGGCATCACTGGAGACCGCATAGGCACGTTCGGCGCCTATCGCATACCTTTGGCACTTGGCAGCCACCCGTTCATTAGTAAATTTTATGCGTGCGACGACAGTATCATGCTTCATGTAACCGGCATCATCGGACAAGAGATATTAAGAGACCAACGGATCGACATGTTGTTCAGCCAGGGAATGATTCGGATAGGCGGTGCTTATATCCCGATCGATAACTTGGCGCACGATAGGCCGGCGTTACAGGATTACGAGTGCGGTTGGCCCGAGGGGAGCGTATCCGTCGCGCTGATCGAGACTACAGTGCTTCCGGCGATGAGTGAGTGCATTCCGGCCTGTAGGCCTTTGTCTCCCGTATCAAGCGGACAGATGAAAGTGATAGAGGTGTCTCGACTGGAAGTAAATGGACTTGTACGAGCGCCCGCCCTCATTACAACACGCGAAGACGAGGCTATCCCCGTCAGGGTGGCCAACCTAACCCTCCAGGACATACGCCTCGGGAAAAACAAGCTACTCGGGGATTTCGTGCACGTGGAGGTAGACAAGCCGATTCTAAACGTTAACTCTAAAGAAACAGCAGATACGCGGGAGAGTTTGCTAAGGATGTTTGAGCTCTCGCACAGTGAGGAACCACAGAGGGTCGAAATCGAATGTCTGATTTTGGAGAATAGCTCGATATTCTCAACCAGAAGAACGGACCTCGGGTGTTGCCAAGCCATTAAGCAGCGGGTACCCACAGGGGACGCTCCTCCCGTCTACCGTCGAGCCTACGGGATCCGTTTCGCCAAAAGGGGGGAGATGGAAGCACAGATAAGTGACTAGCTCAGGGCCGGCGTCATCGAACATTCCACGTCGCCGTGGGGCGCACCAGCGTTACTGGTAGTGAAGCCCGATGGAAGCTACCGCTTCGTGGTTGACTACAGAGGCCTTAATAAGATTACTAGGGTGGACCCCTACCCGTTGACAAACATTCACGAGACCCTGTCGCAGCTTGGGAAAGCGAAGTATTTCACTGTTGTGGACATGGCGAGTGGGTACTGGCAGATAGTGATGGATCCCCGTGACAACGAAAAGACAGCTTTCAACGCTCCTTCCGGACACTACGAATGGGACCGTACGCCGATGTAACTCGTGAACAGTGCGGAAGTATGGCAGAGAACGGCCGACGTCATACTCGCAGGCCTATTGGGCAAGCTTTGTCATGTGTACCTAGATGACATCATTATTTATAGTGAGTCCTTTCAGAGCCACTTGCGCGATGTGAAACGGGTTTTCGGTCTCATTAGAGAGGCAGGCCTTAAGCTGAAGCCGGCCAAGTGCCAGTTCCTGAAACCACAGGTTAAATGCCTAGGACATGTTGTTTCGGCCGCAGGTGTCCGGCCTGATCCAGAGAAGTTAGAGTGCGTGAGGAGCTTTCCGCGGCCGAAGAGCAAAACCGAAGTCCGCCAGTTCCTTGGTCTTGCCACCTGTTATAGGCGTCACATCCATAATTTCGCTGCAGTAGCCAAGCCACTGACCGCACGAACGAGCAAACAACCTTTTTCGTGGTCTCATCAGGCTGAGGGAGCTTTTCAGGAACTAAAAGATAAACTTGTAAAGGCACCTGTACTTCGCTTTCCAGATTTCAGCCAACCATTCATACTAGCAACTGATGCATCTAAGCATGCCTTAGGCGCGTTCTTGTCACATATGCACGATGGCGAGGAACATCCGGTTGCTTACGCGAGTAGACAGCTTAACGCGGCTGAGCAGAATTACCGAGCAACCGAAGAAGAATGCCTAGCAGTGGTGTGGGGAGTACGCCACTTTCGTTGCTATCTCTTCGGACGCCCTTTCAAAATTGTTACCGGCTGTCAACCGCTAAAGTGGCTAATGAATGTCAGGGACCCGAACTCCAGACTGGCTCGTTGGAACCTGCTTCTCCAGGAATATAGCTTTGAGGTCCTTCATCGCCCGGGGAAGACAAATCAGAACGCTGATGCGCTCAGCCGCTCTGCCGTAAGCCGCGTAACCCAGTTTTTGCCCTCTGTGGAGTGGTCCCATCTACACGAGGAGCACAGGAGGGACCCATCAATTAGGAAAATTGTAAACAAGTGTGAGAACGCGGAGGGAAAGGAGGCTGGCCGATATTTTCTGGATCGGCAAGGTATTCGAAAGTTCAAGGAGAAGGAGCACGACACGGGTCGGAGCGTGGTTCCATCGTCTATGAGAGGAAATCCTGAGGCTGCATCACGACATACCGAGCGCAGGCCACCTAGGTTTCCGAAAAACCCGTCAGAGGGTCAGCAAAGGGTACTTCTGGCCAGGCATGTGGAAGGACATCGCTCAGTACTGTAAGAACTGCGAATCCTGCATGCTTCAAAAAACCCTGAAAGGAAGGAAACCCTCTCCACTGCAGGTTTTCCACGACGTACACGGACCGTTCGAAATGACTGCCATGGATATCGTAGGGCCTTTGCCGAGTACGACGTCCGGCAAGCGCTACATTCTCGTGCTTGTGGATCACCTGACGCGGTATGCCGAAACCTTCGCTCTGGAGAACCAAAAGGCTGAGACTGTTGCGAGGGCATTCGTCGAAGGGGTTGTATTGCGTCACGGAGTTCCTTCACAGCTACTCACCGACCAAGGAGCTAATTTCACCGGAAAGCTGATGCAGAGTGTTTACCGCTTGCTGGGTCTCAAAAAGCTCCAGACAACAGCCTACCACCGTGAACGCAACGGGGCCATGGAGAGGTTGAAACAAACGCTGATTAAGATCATTTCGCACTATGTACACAAAGATCAGCACGACTGGGATTTTTGGATACCGTTCGCTACATCAGCGTACAATTCTGCCGTCCACGAAGGAACCCAGGAAATCCCCTTCTTTCTACTTTACGGGAGGCAACCAGTGCTCCCCGGGGCAGCGTATGAGGAACCGAAAAGCCACTATGGCACCCTAGATGACTGCCAGGCTGACCTTGCGCAAAGGCTGAGTGACGCGCACAAGACGGCTTCACAAGATCGCCTCTCGGCCTCTATATGGCTTAGATAGAGAATGTAGTATCTGTTGTTACAGCCGGCGTCTTAGCTTCGTTGTTCAAAGGAAGCAGCCGGTTGCATCGGTAGCTAGTGGACGCTTCGGTGTGTGTTCCGGCCGCCGGCTTGCGTCGGTGGCCGGTGTGTGACCTTTCGACGTACTGTTTTTTTAAGGTGTCCTTCGGCTGGCGGGCGCCTTATTATGGTGAGCCAGCCACCTACAAAGGCTCTGGCCTTTGATGTTGTCGTCCCTGAGGGGGCTAGTCCGGAGGATGTCGTCGATGCGACAGCCTCCGTTGTTGGATTGGAGGAAGTGTACTGCGTCCAGCACTTCGGTGGGCGCAACTACCAAGTCACTGTGAAAAGTGAAGCCGCCATGGCTAAAATCGTTGAAGCTTCCTGCCTCACCATCGGCAAGGAACGCGTCGCCATCGTTCCCCTGAGCCCGCAGCTGACCCAGGTGACTGTTCTTTTTCTGCCCGCACGTGTACCCAGTGACGCCCTTGCCAAGGCTCTCTCCCCTTTTGGCAAGATGCTGCACATTAGTCGCGGCGTCATGGGATCCCGTCCCACTGTCACCACCGGGACCCGCTACGTGCGAATGGAAATGAAGCCAGAGTCACCCGTACCCAACTACATCAAGGTCGCGGGCCACCGCGTGACGTGTGACTACAGGGGCATGCAGCGCGTTTGCCGGCGTTGCGGGTCCACTGCGCACTTCAGGGCACAGTGCACGGCTCCTTTCTGTGCCCGCTGTGGGGTCTTTGGGCACCAAGGCCAGGGTTGCGTGCTGCCATGTCGTCGTTGTGGTGATCCGCACGCTACTGTGGCGAGCGCTATCAAGCCCTCGTACTCGGAGGCTGCGGCCCGCCCTGCGCCCCCGCAGGCCGCTCAGGGAGCGGTTGAAGCCACCAAGGAGACCGGCGGATCCAACTCTGCCGCCGTTACGGGTGCTTCCGCTGCGTCCCAGCGTCACTGCGTTGAAGAGCCGGAGTCTGCTGTTGATGCGTCCAGTGCTGCACCAAGCGAGCAGACAGTAAAGGTTCCTGCTGCGTCAGCCTCAGTCTCTCCGAGCGCCCCTGATGACACAGGGGCCGAGCCTACTGTGTCCCTGGAAAAATCTGAGGCTGAGAACGTGCCACTCTCGGAGCCCGCGCTAGAGCCCGCGGCCAGCGTTGCGGTTTTGAGCAGGGACGCCGACATAGCTGAGGTCGACGGTGACGACAGCAGGTTGACGTCCTCAGCCTCTTCAGTCAACCTCGTCATTGACGAGACTGTCATTACGCCTGAGGAGGACCCGACGCCGCCGTCTTCGTCATCGCTTGTACGGGAGCCAAGATCATCTCCAGACGCTGACCCTGTGCAGTCGCCGTCCTCTTCTACATCGAGGATCAGCGCTAGCACTTCTAGCGAACAGTCGTCGGATATTGAGATGGTCGCTTTATGTTCGAGCTTAAAGCGTCCACATGCGTCGACTACGGACTCGGACAATTCTGCTGGTCGGCCAAGGAGGCCTCGTGCCTCCTCTGGTCCGACCCTCCGCAAAAAGTGAGATGGTTTAGCGCCGTTCGCGGCGCGCTTTGTATTGCCTAAGCATCACGACTGTTCAGGTTTCATTTTTCATTTCCAAAATGACTAACCTTCAAATTATTACTCTTAACGTGCAGGGGTTCCGCAGTGTTTTGAAGCAGGCAACGGTGGTCGCATTCGCTCGTTCCTCGAGTTGCGATATCGTCTGCCTGCAAGAAACCATTTTTTTTTGTCTCAGTGACGTGTTGAAATTCAAGCGTAGGTTTGGCGTCGATGCCTTCTTTTCGTACGCAAGCACGCGTTCTAGCGGCGTTGGCGTTCTTGTTTTGAACCGCTCACTGTTGCGCGATCATCATGTTATCTACGATGCGCTTGGACGCGTGTTGGCGTTCGACTGCACGTTTAACGCACTTCACCTCAGAATTCTTTGTATTTATGCGTCTGCGCATTCCAATTTGGTAAACGCATTCTTTAAAGAATTAGATGTCTATTTTCTTGGAGGGCGTAATGTTGTGATGTTGGGCGATTTCAACTGCGTGCTCGATACGGTCGCAGATGTGCAAGGCCCTGGTAGGGGTAGGCCAGGCTAGAATGCGCGTGAGTTGCGCCGCTTAGTGAACCATTTCATGCTCACGGACGCGTATGAGCTCCTCTATGGCAACGTCTTTGTGTGGACTTGGCGTCGCGGGTTATCGTCGAGTAGGCTAGACAGGGCGTACGTTCCGGCGAGCCTTTCGCGGTCAGTGTGTGTAGCTAATGTACTGACGCTGCCATCCTCGCCGGTGCACATATCAGACCACCGCCCTTTTCTTCTATCACTCATGGTTCCGGCGCCTGCAGTATCACCTCATAGACCATGGTGGTTGGATGTACGCATACTTCACGACGCCAGCGCTAAAGACGGGCTCACACGGGTCTTGCGTTTTTCGGTTGTTGGAGCGGTGCCTGGTGACTGGGACCGTCTCAAGGAGCAGTGGCGTCACCATTGCGCTGCATCTGGCCGGTGGTGGTGGTGGTGGTGAAAACATTTATTAATCATAGAGAGAGGGGTTGGGGGTCGTGACCTGAAGGGTCACGCCCTTACAACCACTAGGTGGGATGCCTAGTCAGGCACACCATTGGCGTTTGCCGCAGCCCGGGCGCGCTGCGTTAAGGCCCTTTGGGCCTCGAGGGTGCAGCAACCGGACAGGGTCGCCTCCCAGTCCTCTCGGGTGGGGTTCGGGATAGGGGGTAGGGATGGGTTCTGCTGGCAGGCCCACACCATGTGGTAGGTGTCAGACACCTCCCCACAGTGTGAGCACCGCCCGTCGAATTTAGGATCGAAATGCTTTAGAATTGCCGGGCACAACATCGTGTTGGTGAGCAGGCGCAGGAGTACCCGCTCGTTGTCCTTCCCCAGCCCTTTGCATGGGGTGGGAAGAGTTTGGTGCGTGGATTTGTAATAATCGCATATTTCCTTAAAAGTGTAAATCGGATTGAAATGGAAGTCCTGGTCGGCGTCGGGTCCCGTGGGAAATGCCCGGAGAGAGAGCGCGCGGGCGGCGGCGTCGGCTGCCTCATTTCCGTGGACGCCTTGGTGACCTGGAGCCCAAACGATAGATCGGTGCGCGGGATCCGAGTCTCGGCTACAATTTTGGTAAATACGATAAGCTAGGGGAGTAACCCACCCTTGCGTGACGTTTCGACAAGCCCCTCGTGAGTCGGTGATTATGTATTTGGAGGAGGTGTCAGAGGCTGCCAAAGCGATGGCAACCTCTTCTGCGTGAATTGCTGACTGGGCCTTGAAAGTAAGGGCGTCTACTGTTTTACCCTCGTGGACGACCGCGGCCGTGTACCATCCCCTAGAGTCCGGGCCGGACGCGTCCACGTAGAAGACTCCTGGTTTGCTCCGAAAATGGCGGTCCAAGGCTTCCGCCCGCGCCAGGCGCCTGCCATTATGATCCTCTTTGGACATATTGGTGGGGAGAGGCCGCACGTGGAGGGCGCGTCTCCAGTGTACGGGAAGGCGGCATCTCTCCTCTGTGAATTGAGTGTGCTGGATGTGTAGTCGGGCTAAAAGGCGGCGACCCGACCCTGTCTTTGTGAGACGAGTGTATTGGTTGTTGAGGTGGGCCTCCCGAAGCTCCCTAAAAGTGTTCACCATCCCCAGTGCCATAAGGCGGCTGGTAGAGGTAGAAACTGGGAGGTCCAGCGCTCGTTTCATGATTTTGCGGAGGATGACCTCGAGGGAATCCTCCTCCTGTTTCCGCAGGTGGAGGTAGGGAGTCGAATGCAAGATTCGACTGGTCACGAATGCGTTCGCCAGCCGCAAGGCGTCTTTGCATCGTAACCCACCGCGCTTGTTGGAAACCCGGCGGACCATGCGGCCCACCTGGTCCCCCACCTGCCGGAGCTTGGCGAGTGTTGTGTCGCAGCGTCGCTGGTTGTGTATGAAGAGTCCAAGGACTCTGATTTCCTTGGATTCGCGAATGGGACCGCTTTGCAACGAGAGATTGATTTGGGTCGAGCATGTGCGCGAGGGACGTAAATGCACGAATTCCGATTTCTGCGGGGAGCATTGCAGACCACAGTCTCGAGCATAGCGATCCACTATGCTGGCGGCCGTTTGCAGGCTAGTCTCCATATCCCCCAGGCGTCCTTGCGTAGCCCAGATGGTGATGTCGTCGGCGTATAGCGCGTGCTGGACCCCTTCGACCGCACCAAGCAGGGCGGGTAGGCGCATCATGGCAATGTTGAATAGCAGAGGGGACAGCACCGCTCCTTGTGGAGTCCCCCTCGTTCCGAGCAAGAAAGGTCCGTGGTCTTCGTCCTGTATTCTGATGTAGGACAGTCTGTCCGTGAGAAATTGTTTAACGTAATTGAAGGTATTGGTGCCGCAGTGAGTTTGACTCAAATGTGTGAGTATGACCTCGTGAGTTACGTTATCGAACGCTCCTTTCAGGTCGAGCGCAAGGACAATTTTATCGTTGTGGGGGTGTGTAATGGGGTTCAAGATTACGCGGTCGAGTTGGA
Source organism: Amblyomma mixtum (assembly GCF_055824585.1). Classification (NCBI taxonomy): domain Eukaryota; kingdom Metazoa; phylum Arthropoda; class Arachnida; order Ixodida; family Ixodidae; genus Amblyomma; species Amblyomma mixtum. Next base: position 160,632,918 of record NC_143016.1, read on the forward strand.
GCAGGACATCCTGTGCGGATCTATGTGGGCGAAATCCGAACATGGTGTCTGCGAAGGTGTTGTGTTGTTCGAGGTACTCGGACAGCCGATCCCGCACCATCGTCTCCATCAATTTTCCCACACACGAGGTGAGAGAGATGGGGCGGAGGTTGTCCGTGTCGATCGGTTTGCCGGCCTTCGGGATGAAGGTGACAAGAGCCGTCTTCCAGTCAATGGGGAGCGGAGTTTCCCCCGTCCAGATCGCATTGATGTATTCTAGAAGGCACTGGTACGCTGATTCAGGAAGGTTCGCCAAAAGTTTGACGGTGACCTTGTCCCGGCCCGGCGCCGAGCCCTTAGGGCTCGCGTGTCAGATGAGGTGCGTGTGGTAACGGCGAAGCTACGTATTGCTCAAGGCACCCCGTCGCCTTCGTCGCTTATGTGCGCATGAAGAGAGGAGCTTTCGGAGCGCCTACAGCGTCTTTTACGTGCCTCCTCTTTGACAGCGTTAAAATTTCACCAGCGCTGCGACTAGGAACAAGAACAGAGATGGAAGACAAGGACAAGCGCTACTAACAACTGAAAGTTTATTTGAAAAAACACAGATTATATGCACACAACTTGTCATCTGAACAAACCCGGTGTGTCTAATAAAAAAGCATGCTTTCCACTGCTTAACAGGGCAAAGATTAAATTCAGACATCCAGATCAGCTGAATAGGGAGTTGTGTGAAGCCTATCACATTCACAAGAACGGCGACACGTGCGTTAGCACACCATCTGTAAACTTACATGAATGTGAAATTTTGTATCTAGATTCTTAACTTTCTTTTGCGTGCTTTTTGCGGGAAGCGCAGGCGCTTTGGGTTGTCAGTTGTGTGCATATAATCTGTGTTTTTCAAATAAACTTTCAGTTGTTAGTAGCGCTTGTCCTTGTCTTCCTTCTCTGTTCTTGTTCCTAGTCGCAGCGCTGGTGAAATTTTAAAGATGTACCAACTAGCTCAAACCACCATTTTGACAGCGGCTGCATGGCGTTGGCGACGCAGTCCAACTGCTCATCCCGAGGTGCTTCGGTTGGCCCGCCAAGAGCTGTTGTACACTCAAGGTGCCCCTGCGTTTACATCTTCCGCCGGGGCTACGTCCCAACCAGGTGGCAGGCATTTCAGTGCGTTTTTTAGCCATTTCAGGGGTATTGCTCAGTCGGCTATTATAGTTGATCGCAATGTCGTGTCCGCAGCCCCATTTTTATTAGGCTTTCCGCAGGTTTCCACTGAACTCCATGACGGCCTTATGGCTGTGCCAACACCAGATGAAATCAAGGAGGCGTTGGACTCCATGAAACGAGGCTCAGCGCCTGGTCCAGACGGCCTTCCTGTGGAGTTCTATTTAGAATTTTGGGATATTGTGGGCCCTATTTTCTCGGAAGTATTAAAAATATCCTTTACTCAGCACGTATTTCCTGAATCATTCAAAAGAGGCCGCATTGTCCTTATTCCTAAAAAGTCCCCTATGTCGACATGTGCGGCAGATTGGCGCCCTATCACCCTGCTAAATTCAGATTACAAAGTATTAGCAAAATTACTCGTTCCTCGTCTACGAGCTCTCCTCCCGTCACTCATTTCCTGCCACCAGGTTTGCTCCATCCCAGGCCGTGAAATACATAGTTTATCTTCTGTAACGCGAGACATCCTAGCGTATACTTTACGACGGCGCGCACAGGGTCTTCTTGTTTCCCTTGATCAGGAAAAGGCGTTCGACTTCTTGGAGCACGAGTACATTTACGGGATGCTGGATGCTTTCGGCTTCCCACCTTCTTTCGTGCTTCTCATTAAAGAGATGCACAGAGATATTTCAAGCACTCTGTTCCTCGATGGCCGGGAAAGTGCTGCATTTGATGTTCGCCGCGGCGTCCGTCAAGGTCCCCCCTTTTGTTTGTCTTGGCATTAGAGCCTTTCCTCTTGGCAGTCAATCGCCACTCCTTTATTAGAGGTCTGGCTTTGCCAGGCAGCGAAGCGGTACGCGTCACTGCTTATGCAGACGACATCACTCTGTACTTAGCTGATGAACGCAGCCTGCTTGAAACTTTAAATGTTTTCCGTGAGTACGCCTCCTTGTCTGGGGCTGCTCTTAATTACTCGAAGAGTTGTTACTTTTTTGTGGGGTCTACCCAGACTCGTATTACATCTTCAATACCTTTGCAGTGGTGCGCGCAGATACGCATTTTAGGTGCGACCTACGACTGTGTTGGAATATGGAATGGTGTGTGGTCTTCGGTCATCGAAGACATTACAGCTCGTGTGCGAAGGGCGCAGACATTCGATTTGCCTCTGCTTGAGAGGGGCTACCTGGTTCAGTCTGTCATGCTCGGTGCCTTCTGGTACCTGTGCTACACTGTTAAACCACCCCTCCGTGTCATAAGGCGAGTGCAGACTACAGTTTTTTCGTTCTTTTGGTCAGGCGGAACCGAGCTTGTGGCCCGTGCTGTTCTTGGACAACCACGGGAGAGAGGAGGGTTTGCCTTTCCAAATTTGTCCGTCACGTCCTCGCTGTTAGCGTTGAAGAGTATTTTGCGTATCCTGCTAGGAAACGCGTCTCCGGCGCGAATCCTGGCTCGGTACTTTTTGGGCCCTTTACGCTTTTTGCATCCGGCGGCCCCTGTTAATCATGGACCCCAGTCAGAGCAGCCCACCGCTTTCTACGTTTCATCAGTGGCCTTTTACAGGCATGTAAGAGCAGTAGCACCTGCTGTCAACATCGTTGCAGACCGTGTGGTGGACATTATGGGCACGCTATTGTTACCTGTTGTGCCGGCGTCTCGTCGCTCACCTATGCGCCGCGTTCAGTGGGCGCGTTTAGCGCCGACACCTCTCCCAGATCATCTACGTGACTTTGTCTGGAAACTTGGCTGGGCAGTGCTCCCTATTTGTGATCGATTAGAGAGGTGGGGTGTGTTACGCTCCAGTACCTGTCCGATTTGCCTGCTCCCGGAATCTAATCGCCACGCTAGTCACCTGTGTTGTAGCGCGTGTCTTTAGGCGCGCTGTTCATGCGGGATTTCGTGGGCAGGGCATTTCGTGCTTCGTCTCCCGCGGCCGCTTCCCCAGCGGCCGTTTTGCTCGCCTGTTAATAGTTGCAGGTCTTTTTAGTTTATGGCGCAGTCGATGCGCCGCGGTCGCTAGTAGCTGTGTGGCCAATTCTCGGCCGTCTCCGACGGGAGCTGATCAGTTTTTTGTCCGAGGAACTCTTTTTCTTGGGTGAGGAAGAGTTTCTCCGACAATGGTCATGCCCATTTATTTCTGTTAATAACGGTCGTCTTGTCTTGGTTTTTAGGCCAAACTGGCGCTAAGGTCTCCTTTTCAATGTTTAAATGTCTAATTATCGACTTTTCGCTCTTCTGTCAATCGGTATATATGCATTCCTATTTTACATTGCCCATTCCTGTTAGTTACTTAGAAATGTTTATGGTACCTCTTTAATTGGCTCACCTTACATGCTCAATGTCATGTGTTTTTGTAAATGTGAATGTATCTTGTAACCTTGGCATGTGTACATATGTAAATAAATTTTTTCTAAACAGACGGCAAGAGAGGCCCTCCGGTCGGCCGCAGAGTCACGAGTAAGGCGTCTAGAAAATGCTAGCAGGGAGGCAGATTTCAAGCTACACGATACAGTCTATCTGCACGCTGAGGTCCCATCAAAGGGACTTCCTAGAAAGCTGTCGCCACAGTGGGTCGCCCATATCGAATAGTGGACGGCCTGTCTAACGTGACCGTTCGCATCCGCCATACGCAGTCTGCACAAGAAAAGATAGTCCTTGTTAATAGGCTGCGTCATGAAGGAGGTGCCGAGGCCTTCTCCAGCAGGCTAGGAAGTTCGGCGCCACCACGCCTGACAGAGAGTTCCGGGTCTCCCCCGACCGATGTACCCGAAAATGGCTTGCAGAGCGTCCCACCGGAGGTATTCTTTGAGCTCGCCAATCAAGATGAGACTCGCGCTTAGGGGATACCCCTGCCAACCCATAACTATGCTCTAAGAAGCCGCAGGCCGTCCATATACCCTCCATAATCACATATAACCTTTGTAATACATTTCGGAATCTAGTATGATTCTACGAGCTGCTGCGATCATTTGTTTTGTATGCTAATAGCCTGGCCTTAGAAAAAAAAAGAGAGAATGGGGAAAATCGTCTAATTTTACCTGTACTCATGACTTTTCTGCGGTTGCGTGTTTTACACAGTGGGCGGAGTTGTTCGCCGTGTGAAATTTACTCCTCTGCCTGGGAGGACTGAAGGTCCGCCCACATTGTACCGTGTTGTGAAACCAGTGCTTGTGCGCGAGGACGATGTCTAGCGGCTTTGACGTACTCGAAATGTGAATGCTGCCATAATATTGAGTTGCGAACTTTGCGACGTACTGTTGGTTGTGAAAGTGAGGTGACCACGAATTTTTCATAGAAAATTTCTTTATAAGAAGAGGGGGTTGTGAAGGGCTGTGCACGGGAGGCCTAGGCATGGCCCAAAAGAACTCACTCCACCGACTAGCACCAGAGCCACTGTGTCTGGCTTCAAAATTATCGCCTTGCCCCGTCAGCGAAGGCGGTTGTGTGGAATGGGACGGGCGCAACAGAAAGACGTGCAAAGTAGCCAGAGGGCTAAAGAGGAGAGGCCGCGCTGGGAGCCCAAAGCAACCACACACATCCTACGACCCGTTTTGCGGTGCGCCCCCAACCCCCCCCCCCCCTTTGGCGCAGAGACAGGCACGTTTGTGCGTTTGTGCGTTTGTGTGTGCGCGCATGCGCGCCTGCAGACGGCATTGTTGCGAGGTACGGGCTGTGGACTCGGTGAAGGCTAGGAGTTGGGTCTTTATTAAGGGAATTTAACCCTAAAGAAAAGAGGGCCTCAGGCCCATGGACAATACAGACTGGCTCCCCGAGCAGCTGCTCTCTTCCGCTGCTGGAGGAAGACTCTCTTTCTCCGTTGACGGTCGAGTTTTCGAATGCCGTGGTCACGTGACCAAGCCGCGGTTCTTGGAGGAAAGCGTCCTTGGGGGTCGAGTCCAGACCGCCCCGAGTTCCTATGCGAGAGGAGAGAGGACAGGCGTGACCCTCATAAACATGTCAAGTTCGAGAGGGGTGCGTCTTCGGCTGAACATGAGCCCCGCGTTCGCGACGAGGACGGCACCCTGTGGCGCCGACGGTACGCCAGAACGCTCGCGGCAAAAACAGTATCCCGGAGTTCACGGACCCACAGGCCAGCAGTGTCTTGCAACGCAACAGCCTTACTAACGGCTTGAGGTGGCGGGGGAGTCCGGCGGCTAGCACAAGGAGGGCTCCCAGCAGAGGAGGCGAGACGCTGGTTTAGGTGAACCGTTGCCCTCCGAGGGACACCTAATCCCCTTCGACGCATCCCCAACGGGGCCGCCGGCGTTAGCGTCGTAACGGCCGCGGCTTCGTGGAAAAATCGGCGGGCGCCCTTGGTCGGCTGCATGAGCAGCGACGGCGGAAAAAACCGTTGGGCGAGGAGGACACCGAAGGAAAGAAAGAGAGTCCTCAGAGAGACGCGTTGGGGACAGAACAGACAACGGCGATGCCGGACCTGAGGGGATCCGCAGCAAACTGACCACCAGCCGAGACGCCCAAGAAGCCTGACGCCGCAACCCGTCATAGTACCGCTAGACGAGACGACTGCGGAGTTCAGACGTTGCCAAGATTGAAGCCCCCGTCAGCGGTCGCCGGGCCAGTTTGCCGAAACGTGGGACCGTCTCCAGGCTGAGCGCCACCCCGCCAGAGCAGCCGAGGGCGAGGCAACTGTTGGCCGGACTGCACCGACGCCCAATACAAGACAGCGGTGAGCGGAACCCCCAGTTTCACCTTCAGGCAGAGAGTGAATAGGGAGTTTTAGAATAGGGGGCCCCAACGCTTGGGGGCCCCAAGGAAATAGCGGGCCCCAGCGCTACGTACGAGTGCGCCGGTGAGCTTTAGAATAGGGGTCTCCCCTACGCAGCGGAGCCAGGCTTGCGTTGATCGACTGCAGCGCCACTACGGCAAACCAAAAAAGATACTCTTAAAAAAGATTTTAAAATATGCGTTCATTTCATCGTCAGAAACTGTTATTATTGCAGACATACGATTTAAGAGTAAAAATTATAAGTGTGTGTTTTTACTGAGTCGAGAAACTCCATTCGAACGTCCCACCGAGTCATCTCTACGGCAACCAAACGATGCGTACTCGCTTAGCCTAGCAGCTTTGTAAACACAGAAGCAATCTGAAAATATAGGGCGTTTCATCGCTAAAATTTTGTGGTGAAGGCATCATCAGACAAAGCGATAGCTTCGTGTGCCTTTTGTTTGCCGTTAACTTAATACACAGAGTAGCGGCGACAACGAATCGGTGGTGAAGCGGAAGGCCCCGCTTCGACGGGTGCCGCCATGTTGCCTGTACGTAGAGTGGCGTTGGGGCGCACGCCTGTTTGAACCTCGCGCGCTCTCTGACGTCAAAGACGTATACTCGCTAAGCCTAGCAGCAATGTAAACACAGAAGCAATCTGAAAATCTGGGGTGTTTTATCGCTAAAACTTTGTGGTGAGGGCATCATCAGACAAAGCGATAGCTTCGTGTGCATTTCGTTTGCCGTGAACGTGGGGCACAGCGCAGCGACAACAACGAATCGGTGGTGTAGTGAGAGGCTCCGCTTCGACGGGCGCCGCCATGTTGCCTGAACGTAGAGCAGCGTTGGGGCGCACGCTATTTTGGCGAAATAGCGTTCGCCGCTAACGTTAACCCAAGACGCAGGGCGGGGCTTGCGTTCTGCGCATGCGCACTTCGACGCCCCAAACTTCTTGGGGCCCCCAAAGCTTGGGGCCCCCTATTCTAAAACTCCCTATTAAATAAGATTGACTCAGACGCATTGTGTGTTGGCTCAATGCTCCTCGCTTCAGCAGAACCCGTAGATAGCAACAAATATTGTGTTGCGTCGTGACTGACCCCCGACAGGCGAGAACGTCACAAACGCATTCGCCTGGCTGCATAATATGCACGCCGTTTAGCTAAACATTGTTCCCGCTCTTTATCTGTTTCTTCCGCACGCCGCCGCTTCTTAGCTGCAGCACATCGTTGCAGCTTCACCTTATACACATCATACGACATATCGTGGAGTATTCGCTGGGACGACTGCGACGAGCCGAGTTGGGGGGCCGCTTTTCAACAGTTGGCATGACGTCACGTAGAGCGAGCGCCTCCCCCACGGCAGCGGCGCGTGGAGGATTTTCTGGGACGATCGCGACGAGCCGAGTTGTGGGGGGGGGGTGCTTTTCCACAACTGGCATGACGTCACGTACAGCGAGCGCCCCTCGCGGCAGCGGCGCGCAGCTGCGGCATGGAGGATTCGCTGGGACGATCGATACCCCTGTTGTTGTGTTGTTGCGACTGCGAGAAGTATGAAGAAGAAAGTGCACGGGCCTGCCCATTGGCTCGTGCAGATAGAGGAGAGTTAAAAATCTCTGCCGCTCCCGTAACCGAGAGTAGAGTAAGCATGAAATGTTTACGGGCCTATTGTCATCTCGGTGGACACCCGAACCGCACCGTACAGGAAGGGAGGAACGCCACCGCCCGTTCAGCGCGATGCCTTGCCATTTGAACGCAAGGTTTTTTGAGGAAAGGAAATGGCGCAGTTATTCTCTGCCATCTCGGTGGACACCCGAACCGCACCGTAAAGGAAAGGAGGAACGCCACCACCCGTTCGGCGCGATGCCTTGCCCTTTGAACGCAGCGCTTCTCCCCCGGGCCCCTGTGCGCCTGCGCGGCTTTTCTTCGATGCGCGAAGTCCCTAAGAGACCACGTACGACAACGAAGTGTATCGTGACATTTATGTGCTTTTTGCACGCGTTATTAGAAATCGGAAATTATAATTCCGTGCATTATCAAACGCACAGCTCGACTGATATCTTCATAAACATTGAGCAAGCACTGGCAGCAGTTATTTTTTGTGACTCGTTTGGAGACCAACCGGCGCTTGCATGCCGGTCGCGTAGGAGAGCTTAGAGAGTCTCGTTAAATCTCGTTAGGTCTCGTACGGTGCCCGGATGTTCTCGTTTCGGAGCCCGGATGACTGGAATTTAGTGGATTTCAGTGCCCGGATGATGGCTCTCGGTCTCGGCGTGACGTCACCACACTGCCGACAACGGGAGCTAAAAGCATTTCATGCTTAAAAATTCAGGGGGGCACGCTGTTCACCTAAAGTGCGGTGAGGCGAAAGCCTTAAGCGCGGTGTTGCAGCTTGTGTCACTGATGTCTTGTTAAGATGTTAAGCTTCGCCTCTAAGAGTGAAACGCGACATCTTCTTGCAACGCTGCCAGGGAGTCCACAGAACGTCATCGCCCGTTCGCTTCTACCCCTTGCTCGTCGGTAAATTGGTTTTTTAGGAAAGGAAATGTATCTGTCTCGCATACCTCGGAGGACACCTGAACCTCGCCGTAACGGGAAGGGAGTTAGATGGGAGTGAACGAAGACACGGTATTCACTAGACGCGCCTTTTTTCATTCCAAACCATCAGGCTGGCATGGCGGAGTGGTTACCATGCTCGTCTCGCACTCCGGAGACCAGGGTTCGATTCCCGAACTCGACCAATTTCGTACTCGGTTTTATTTATTAATCTGGCCTGATTATAAACGTTAGACTAATTGAGTGATTAAGCAGTTAACTAAACTCAGTCCCACTCAGTTGGAGCATCACTATACGATCATTTTAATTGGTTGCCTGGTTACTAGCCAAAGTACAATTGGCCCCATTTGAAATTCGCGCACTGTGACGTCACCACCGTTTCGACCAATTGAAAAGCGTGACATTTCTGTCGACAACTCCTGCTTACAACGATGAGGCATTAAAGGCTTTCGCCTTAAAAGATGAGAGGAAGCATTGAAAGAAGAGACGCGCGTCGCAACAACCGCGTCCGCCGAAGCGAAGACGCTGGCTGAAACAACAGATACCCCAAACTCCAGACCGAAGCTGGTCGTGAAGTGAAGCACTTTTTAGTACTTTGTCCCAATGTTCCTTTCGGGCTCTCTGTGCCTACGTGGGAGCTGCCCTCTACACCCGGCGCCTAGCCGAGTGTCCTTCAGGACCCCTACTATGGGAAATAAAGTTTTACCACCACCACCACCACCCAAACTCCAGAATCCACTGTTGTTGTTGTGACAGAGAGAAGGATGAAAAGGAAATTGCATGGGCCTGCCTACTGGCTCGATCCGAGCCACCACCGCTGCCACGTGCAGACAGAGGAGAGTTAAAAGATCAGAGGAAAGAGAAAAAGGAAAGAAAAGACGCGCGTCGCAACTACTGCGTCCGCCGGAGCGGACGCTCCTCAAAAAACAGATAAGCGGCCGGTGGTGGTGGTGAAAACATTTATTACGAATGAGCAGGAGGTATGTTTGGATCAGCCCGTAAGGGACCGATCCTTACAAACACTAGGTGGAGGTCCCTAGTATGGGACCCCAGTGGCGGTTGCCGCCGCCCGGGCGCGCCCGACTAAGGCTTGTTGGGCCTGTAAGTCGTGGCAGCCGAGCAGGGTCGCCTCCCAGTCCTCCCGGGTTGGGTTGGGGATGGGGGGAATAGCGGGGTTGGAGGGGCAGGCCCACACCATGTGATAAGTGTCAGAAGACACTGCACTACAGTGGGGGCAGCTGCCGCTAAAGGAGGGGTCAAAATGTTTTAGCGCTGCCGGGCACAGCAATGTATTGGTGAGAAGGCGGAGAAGGAGCCGCTCATCCGCCTTCTTCAGGCCTTTACAAGGGCTAGGGTAAAGGCGATGACAATTTTGATAATATGTTGTAATATCTTTGACTATATAGACCGGATTAAAATCGGGTTCCTGATCGGACGGGGAGGAGAAAACAGCCCGGTGAGAGAGCGCGCGGGCGGCTGCGTCTGCTGCCTCGTTTCCTCGCCGAAGCGAGAGTGTGGCTGCTTCCTGTAAGGTGTTCTCCATCGGACTGCCTTGCTCCCCAGAGAAGTCCGAACTCTTCCTCATCCGGCCTAAGAACCACCGCTGCCCCGCCCCTCCAACCCCGCTATTCCCCCCATCCCCAACCCAATCCGGGAGGACTCGGAGGCGACCCTGCTCGGCTGCCACGACTTACAGGCCCAACAAGCCTTAGTCGGGCGCGCCCGGGCGGCGGCAACCGCCACTGGGGTCCCATACTAGGGACCTCCACCTAGTGTTTGTAAGGATCGGTCCCTTACGGGCTGATCCAAACATACCTCCTGCTCATTCGTAATAAATGTTTTCACCACCACCACCCGCTCCCCCATTTCCATTGAACTGAATGGTGACCCGGTACCTGAGGTTGGCACCCTCCGTGTATTGGGCCTGCACATCCAGAACGATGGCAAAAACACCACCACCCTCAAGAAACTCAAGCAGGTTGTAGGCGCGATATCGCACCTCATCCGCAGGGTTTCCGGACGTCATAGAGGCATGAAGGAGCGCGACCTATGTCGCCTCATTCATGTCTTTGTCCTCAGCCGTGTGCTGTACACTAACCCATATTTACAACTATCCAAACATGACATAAACGCTTTGGATGCTTTGATTCGCAAGGCATTCAAGGTAGCACTTCATCTTCCCCTCAACACGCCCACAGACAGGTTACTAGGCCTGGGCCTCCACAACACGATCGGGGAACTGGTGGAGGCCCACCGACAGGCCCAATATATCAGGCTCACACAAACCTCCACAGGTCGATATATCCGGGACTCCCTCGGAATCAAAATACCGGCCAACGACCCAACCTTCCTCGCCATCCCACGACCCCTTCATCGGGAGCTCCTCATCAGGCCGCTCCCGAGGAATATGCACCCGTCCCACCATGAGCAGCGCCGCAGAGCCCGTTTGAAGCGTACGGCCCCGAGCCGGACGCCGTATGGGTGGACGCTGCCTGCACGGGTGATGAAGCGACAGCAGACACGTCCCCAGAGGCTGCCGAGGAAGCCACCATTGCCCCTGCTATCACCCGCACGGAAGCCCGGTACATTTTAAGTGATTCTAAAACTGCGATTCTAAATTTTGCTCGAGGCCGAGTCCACGTCCCTGCTTTTAGTATACTGGACTCGACCGATGCACCCCCTCCCCGCCAAGTGGAGCTGATATGGGTGCCCGCGCATTCCGGGAGTCCCGGAAACGAGGCCGCCAATCTTTTACCCCGAGGTTCTTTAAACCGGGCTCAGGAGGCCTCGGTTCGGGGATTCACGAAAGAGCGCATGCACTCATTCAGCGAGTTGACGCAAGCCTACAGAGCCTCACGCCAGTTCTACCCCCCGTCCCACTCCTCCCTAGATAATAAACAAGCAACACTCTGGCGCAGACTGCAGACACACTCTCTCCCCTCACCCCTTACCCTAGCCCACTATCATCCCTCCTTCCCCACTCCGGCATGCGCGCTATGCCCAGAACCCTGCGCCTCTTCCCTCCACATCATTTCCCTCTGCCCGGCGGACCCTCCCCCGCGGGACCTAGAGAACCTCAAGACCTGGGAGGACTGGGAGACACTGCTGCGCTCGGAGGACCCGGCCGTGCAGACCATCGCCACCGACCGGGCAGCCAGTGTTATGGACCTTAGGAACATAAACACTTGAATGCAGTGGGGTCGTGGGGGGACCCTGGGGAGTGCCCCTGGATTCCTGTGTAAATAAAGTTTTTTCTCTCTCTCTCTCTCGAAATTATTCCGGAGACCTCCACTGTGACACCTCTTTCTCTCTTTCACTCCCACCTTCCTCCCTTCCCTTACGCCGCGGTTCTGGTGTCCGGCCAGATATGCGAGACAGATGCTGTGCCATCTCCTTTCCTTTTACTTTAAACCACAGTTAACGCACCTTACTCTATAACTATTTCACATTTAATTTAATATTAGTTCATTTCATTCAGAATTAATTCACATTTTAGACACACTTAATTCATTTATTTCACACTTAATTCATTTTGATAATTAATTTCGTAATTCACATATAATTCGCAATTAATTCCCAATTCATTCACTCTAATGCACCTTAATTCATTTTCGTTTACTACAGGCGTTTATATAATCTGTTATTATTGAGTAGATTTCGATTCGATGGAAACAACTTTGTTACACAAAAAAAATCTTCCAGGGCGGTCCCCTACTGGTCCAGAAGTCAACGGGCTTGTGCTTCGCGTAAAGCCCGATCCACTAGTCATTTCTTGCCGGCGGGCTGAGCACTCCGTAAAGCAGCCTCCCAGGAACAATGAGTGGGATTGGGACTGGGGGGTACTGCCTTTCGGGAAGGACATTCCCAAAGGTAGTGGAAAATTGTGGATTTGAGCACGCCACAGGTGTTACAATCAGGAGAAAAGGTGGGGTGAAAGCATGAGAGACGGTGGGGTGAAATAAAGCAGCCTGTCTGTAATTGCCGCCATGTGGCGCTGGATAAGGCCGAAAAGGTGCTGTGGGGTGGTGGCAGTGTCATGCGGCTGATTTGTAAAATGTGGTGATTTGGTGATACGTAGAGAGGACCGATGGGGCTTCTTGCGCAAGGTTGGGTGCCTGATCCTCCGGGGTCCGGGAGGAGAGTTCTCGAGCCATCGCATGAACGCTCTCATTACCGGGGATCGAGGCATGCCCAGGGACCCACGACAGAGTAACCGTTCAGTCGAGAGAGGTGGCCGTGGTAAGAATACGGTGTGATGCCGGAGTCGCCAAGCCCTGTAGGTAGTGGCGGTACGCGGCCTGTGAATCTGTGCAAATTTCGGTTACGTTTTTGTCAATCATGGAGTGGGCCAGAGCAAGTGCGATGGCGGCTCCTTCCGCCTCTGCAGGCGAATTAGTTCGGATAGTAACGGCGGCCCCCACTGTGCCGTCTAGTTCCGCCATATCCAATTCGGCCGTGTCAACTTCAATAACACAGTGGAACTGTAGAGGCTTTAAGGACCGCACTAAGCGGGCCAATTTCCGCCTCTACCTTGAAACTTTCGAGTCCTTACCAGCCGTGGTTGCCCTCCAAGAGCCAGGCCTGGGCGACACAATTTCAAATTACACGACGTTCCAACAGGACCCCGCGTCTTGTCTTCTCGTTCACAAAGACTACACAGCCAACCTAGTGGATCTCGACCTCCAACTAGAGTACTCTTATGTAATGGTGACCCTCCTACCAGTCCGCCGCAGGGACCCACCGTTGCATATACTCAACGTGTACTGCTCTCCCAAACTAAAGCGAGTGACTTTTGCGGACCTCTTTAGCCGCGCGCTAAGAGTAGCGGGCCGCGATCCCCTGCTGATTGTGGGCGACTTTAACGCTCCCAGTCAGCAGTGGGGGTATCGCAAGGAGGAGTCGCGCGGGCGTAGGCTGGCGGAGCTTGCGTCCACGTTGGGCCTCACCCTCCACACGGACCCTGTCCACCCAACCCGGCTAGGAAATTCCGTGACACGGGATACGTGTCCGGACTTAACCTTCACTCGCAACATACGACACGCAGACTGGCTCAACACCGAGGAGACCCTCGGTAGCGACCACTGCATCATTAACACTACACTACGCACACGCCCCCTCAAGCGTCCAAGAACACAAGCCCATATCCCAGATTGGACGAAATTCAGGCAAAATTTTAACTCACTCGATAATACACCCATTTCCGCGCAAGGCTACACAGCATGGTCCCAACAGCTGCTGGCACACCTTTCCTCGCATGAAACACACATCCAGCTCTCAGAGGCGGTCACGGACGTGGATAACCACCTTCTACACCTCTGGGAAGCCCGTCGCAGCCTCGTCCGCCGTTGGCGACGGCAGAAACACAATAGAAAGCTTAAAGCTCGAATTGCCGAGCTTACCCAGAAAGCGGCAGAGTACGCGGCCCAACTCGCCGACTCCAACTGGGTAGATAGATGCAACACGGCCGCGCGGCAAATGTCCAGCCGAAACACGTGGCGTCTCTTTCGAGCCCTAATCGACCCAACCCAAACACGATCCGAAACACAAAAACATTTTCAGCGAGCACTGCACGCTTCTCCTGGCAACACGACTCAACTGGCACAGAACCTTCGGGACCAGTATCTGTGTACAGCCCAAGACCCCCGTGGATCTGCGTACTCTTATGCAGGCAGAGAGAACACGGAGCTGGATCAACCTTTCCAGCTCCATGATCTGCGGGCGGCTCTCGCCAAAATGAAACGGGGCACTGCGCCAGGACGGGATAAGGTCACCGTCAAGCTTTTGATGAACCTGCCCGACTTGGCATACCAGTCCCTCCTGGAATACGTAAATGCGATTTGGCGCGGGGACACCCCCCTGCCAATCGAATGGAAAAAGGCTTTGGTCACATTTATTCCTAAAGCTGGCAAACCAATTGACACAGATAACCTCCGCCCCATCTCTCTCACCTCATGCGTGGGCAAACTAATGGAGACGATGGTGCGGGATCGGTTATCTACATATCTTGAACACAAACAAGTGTTTGCGAGCACCATGTTCGGATTCCGCCCACACAGATCCGCACAGGATGTCCTCCTGCAACTCAATCGGGAAGTCCTTGACCCCCTCGAATGCCCCCATAATCACCGGGTAGTACTCGCCTTGGATCTTAAAGGGGCATTTGACAATGTAACGGATGAGATCATACTCACTAACCTAAGTCACACCGGCTGTGGCCTCAACACATTCCAATACATAAGCCAATTTTTAATGGATCGTCAATCCTACATTCTAATTCAAGATAGAGACCATGGTCCTTACCTACTCGGCACGCGGGGAACCCCTCAAGGCGCGGTACTTTCCCCGCTGCTCTTCAATCTGGCCATGATGCACCTGCCGGCCCAGCTGAGTGGTGTCGCCGGCGTGCAGCACGCCCTGTACGCTGATGACATCACTCTGTGGGCCACGCAGGGCAGCACAGGAGACATTGAAACCAGCCTGCAAACAGCGGCGACGATAGTAGACCGCTACGCCCGCCGCTGCGGTCTTCAATGTTCCCCTCAAAAATCGGAATTTGTGCACCTCCGCCCCTCACAGAAGTGCACAACTAAAATATCTCTCTCTCTTGAGAGTGGTCCCATACGCGAAAGTGATGAGATACGGGTACTCGGACTCTACATCCACAAACACAGGCGGCCAGACACTACATTGGCCAAACTGCGTAAGGTGGGGGTCCAGGTGGGCCGCATGGTCCGCCGGGTTTCCAACAAACGCGGAGTGTTACGAAGTAAGGATGCCTTGCGGCTGGCAAACGCCTTCGTAACTAGTCAAATTGTCTATTCGACTCCTTATCTCCACCTACGGAAACAAGAGGAGGACGCCCTTGAGGTCATCCTTCGCAAAATTGTTAAACGTGCCCTTGACCTCCCTATCACTACTTCAAACAGCCGGCTTATGGCTCTTGGGGTGGTGAATACTTTCCGGGAGCTCCGGGAGGCGCACCTTACAAACCTGTACACGCGCTTGTCGCTAACGGAGTCGGGTCGCCGCCTTCTTGCTCGACTCCATATCCAACACACCCCTCCAATGGAAGACAGGTTTCGCATCCCGGAACTTTGGAGACGTGCCCTCCACGGGCGGCCTCTTCCAGCAAACATGTCACATGATGACCATAATGGTCGGCGCCTGGCACGAGCGGAAGCGCTAGCCCGATATTATGGCAACAAAACAGGTGTATACTACGTGGACGCCTCCGGCCCTCACCACGGGGGATGGTACACGGCCGCGGTAGTTCACAACAGCAACACAGTTAACTGCCTAACTTTTAGAGCTCGCAGTGCAACACAAGCAGAAGAGGTCGCGATTGCTCTCGCGGCCTTACATTCCAATTCAAAATACATAATCACCGACTCGCGAGGGGCCTGTCGGAACGTCGAACAAGGCCGCACTCCCTTCCTAGCCTATCGAATATATCAAAATTGCATACGGGATACGGACCCCGCACACCGTTACCTCATATGGGCCCCTGCTCATCAGGGGTTGGCAGGAAACGAGGCAGCAGACGCAGCCGCCCGCGCGCTCTCTCACCGGGCTGTTTTCTCCTCCTCATCCGATCAGGAACCCGATTTTAATCCGGTCTATACATTCAAAGATATTACAACATATTATCAAAATTGTCATCGCCTTTACCCTAGACCATGTGAAGGCCTGAAGAAGGCGGATGAGCGGCTCCTTCTCCGCCTTCTCACCAATACTTTGCTGTGCCCGGCAGCGCTAAAACATTTTGACCCCTCCTTTAGCGGCAGCTGCCCACACTGTAGTGCAGTGTCTTCTGACACCTATCACATGGTGTGGGCCTGCCCCTCCAACCCCGCTATTCCCCCCATCCCCAACCCAACCCGGGAGGACTGGGAGGCGACCCTGCTCGGCTGCCACGACTTACAGGCCCAACAAGCCTTAGTCGGGCGCGCCCGGGCGGCGGCAACCGCCACTGGGGTCCCATACTAGGGACCTCCACCTAGTGTTTGTAAGGATCGGTCCCTTACGGGGTGATCCAAACATACCTCCAGTTCATTCGAAATAAATGTTTTCACCACCACCACCACCTTCATAGACTGCGACTGCCGTGGAATATCCTGGTTTAGAATTTTGTGCCGCGTCGACATAAAGGATATCGGAGCGGTTGCTGTATGTTTTGGTGTAATAGCTCGCTCGTGCCTGCCGCCTACCGTGATGGAGACTAGCACTCATATTGCGCGGTAGGGGCTTCTGATATATGTGATCCTGCGTGCGCAGAGAAATCATGTAAAATGTAGGACTTGTTGGGGTGGGAATTGGTGGAATGAGACGTAGCTGTCGCAGTAGGCATTGTCCTGTTTCCGTGCGACTCAGGCGGACTAAATGGTTGGTGCGTTGAGCCTCTATTAATTCGATCACTGTATTGTGGGTACCAGTGGCCAGGAGACGTTTCCTGCTTACCGTCTGTGGAAGACGTAAGGCAGAGGTGACAGCCGTGCGTATTAGGATGTCTGCCTGTTGTGTTTGCCGTTGAGTGAGTATTTGGTATGGAAGGTGGTATGTAATGCGGCTAATGATTAGTGCATTTGTCATATTGAGGGTCTCGCGTTCAGACAGCCCATGATTGCGTGCTGCCACCCGCCTGATAAGTGCAGCGACCTGTTTGGTCTGTCTCTGCAAGAGCTGAAGGGTGGCGGTTGCATCGAGTGTGGTGTTAATGAGAAGGCTGAGAATCTTCACCTGAGGCACAATGGGCACTGGATTCCCGTACATGTGCAGTTCAATCGGGGGGTCACTGGGGAGGGGTTTCAGCTGCAGGAGCTCCGATTTATTTGGAGAGCAACGGAGGCCTGTGTTCGCTAAATGAGAGGTGGTGATAGCTATGGCAGATTGCAGGATATCCTGGGCTGTTCCAAGGGATCCTCCCGTTGTCCAGAGGTTTATATCATCTGCGTATATGGCTGTGTGGAGCCCTGGGACAGCAGCAAGGGCCTTTGCCAGTGGCGCTAGGGCAATGTTAAAGAGTAAAGGTGATAGAACCGCCCCTTGTGGGGTTCCCCGGTTAGGCAGGGGGAAAGGCTGGGAGGCAATATCCCCAAGGTGGAGGTCTGCCGTGCGCTCCTGAAGGAAGGCCCGAATATATTACCATATGCGGGTGCCACATCCCGTGGTGGCTAATGTCGTGAGGATATGGTCATGGCTTATTGTGTCGAAAGCCTTATGGATATCCAGGGCCAGTATGGCTCGTGTTGAGGCTGTACGACGCTTAGTGCAAAAGAGGGACTCTTTAAGCGCGAGAAGTACGTCTTGCGCCGAGATGTTTGGGCGGAAGCCGAATTTAACGTTTGAGAGAAAGACTGTTGTTTCTAGGAACGGCTGCAAGCGATTGAGAATGACATGCTCGAAGAGCTAGCCGACACAGCTCGTTAAGGAGATGGGGCGCAAATTTTGAAGAGTGAGGGCTTTGCCCGGTTTGGGTATAAATCGCATGCTGGCATGGGTCCAGGCTGATGGGAGCGTCCCAGCTTGCCAGTGGTTATTAAAGAGCTCCGTGGGTTCCTGGAGGGAGACATCGTCCAGATTGTGTAGTGCCTTGTACGTTATGCCATCAGGCCCCGGGGCCGTAGAGCGGCGAATACTAAAGAGTGCTCGGCTGACTTCGTTTAAGGTGATGTCGGCATCAAGTTCTGGGTTAGGTGGAGGTAGATTGGGTGGATCTGCCGACTGAAGAGATGTGGGGTATATAAGTGTCCCGTATTTGGCCAATTACGTCGGTTCCATTTTGGAGCTCTAGTTGTATTAGACGTTGTGTGTTTACTTGTGTCTGAGATTTAGTGGTTGTTGGATCCAAGAGAGCGCGTAGGAGGGACCACGTGCGTTTAGTGCTTAATGTACCCTTGAGGTCGTTACAAAAGGTTGCCCAGTTTGCGCGGGCTAGCGTGTTCGCGTATTCTTCTGCCTCACGAGTGAGAGCGGCTATGCGGAGTCTCAATTTACGATTGTGTCGCTGGTGACGCCAGCGCTTGAGAAGTCCCTGTCGGGCCTCCCATAGATGAGCCAGATGCGGGTCAACCTGCGGTGCCTTAGGGGTATTTTTAATACTTTTGCTGTCCGCCTGGATGGACTTCACCAGGCGGTCTGTCCAGTCAGTGACAGTACGGGGCTCTGTAGAATCAGTTGCCAAATATGAGCGCAATTTATCCCAGTCAGTGAGAAGCTGCGAACGAGGGTTGAAAATCTTGGAATCATAAGATATAATAGTGGAGACTGGAAAGTGGTCACTTCCAAGGCTATCCTGGAGCACCGTGTGAGATTTAACGATTATGTTCGGTGCGGCCCATGTGAGATCGGGTGTGGTGCCGCGGGTGACGCTTGTGCCAATGCGAGTGGGTACGGTGGGGTTCGTGATCAGGCTAAGGTTGTAATCAGCCATTGCGGTAGAAATCAGGTTACCTTTCGGGGGATCCGAGTTGTATCCCCAGTGCGTGTGACGTGTATTAAAATCACCCACCACAAGAAGGTTTGAGGAACGGAAGGAGCCCAGGATACCCGGAATAACTCTGCCTTTATCTTTAGGATTGCTGTATATGTTAATAATAGTGAGGCCATATGTGTGTTCTAGTTAGCTGAGCTCTATCGCGGTATATTGAGTGCCCTTGCTGTCGGGCGTGTTTGTCGGTGTGCGGTCTAGTACCGGCATGGATGCGAGTGTCAGGATTGCCGTACGTGGTGTAAGGGCTGCCGTGTGATAACCGCGGATATGAATGTGATTTGTTTCCGTCTCTTGCAGAGCGATGACATGGGGGGATTAGGGGAGTATGCTATATATGCGGCTAGTTGTGCTTGTTTTCGGCGTATGCTGCGACAGTTCCATTGCCATATAATTGTTTCTGCTGGTGTATTGGACTGGTGTCACCGCCGACCTTTTCGCGTGTTATTGTTCTGCGCCATGTTGCTGGTCTGGAGAGAGTGGATGAGGACAGGCAGCGGGTTCAACTGCGCGCTGCTTGCGAGGCAATTCCTGATGCGGTACAAGTTCGAAAACCTTGTTGATGCCGGCTTCATGTTTTTCCAAGCGTGTGTTAATCGTAGCTTCTATCCTGTCAGCCATGGACTGTATCAACTGTGCCTGGGCTAGTATGAGCTGTTGCTGCATCGCTCCGAGTAGTTCAGCAACTATAGTATTTATTATGGTAGTGATTTCTGAGCGAAATTCAGCGGAACGTATGTACTGTTTAACCGCCTCTTGAGGTGTAATAGGGGAGTCAGGGCTTCGAAAAGAGGTAGGAGTGGAGGCTGCTTGGACGGACAACTCACCGCTTTTAGCAGAGCCGGCTTCTTTCTCGGGTGTAGCGTTCCGGAGTGACTGCGTCTCCTGGGTCTCCTGGATGTGGGATGCGCAATCACTGGTTTTCGAGGTACAGGCCCGTGGCTCGGTGGCGTCTGTCTCGGTACCACTCGGCACCCGAAGGGGTTGAAGTTGTGCGAAATCGCGTTGTAAAGTTTTATATCCGGCGTTCACGGTGTCCACACTGCGCTTTTCCGTGTGGTCTTTGCTATCTTGGTTGTCCGACGGTTCTGAGGTCTAGGTCTCCATGGCCTGCTCCAAAGCTGTCTGGGCAGCCGTGGTGGCCACTGGGTTTTCCTTCCTCAGTGGTGGGAGGGGTGGCCATTGTTCTGTGCTTTGGTTCCAAGCTTTCTATGGATGGATGGCGAGTGCCTTGCTTGTACCGTTCTTCTGATTCCCTTTCGTGGGAAGTGTTGTGCTGTTGCTATATCCTTGAAGTTCTCCCGGCCGGTCGGCTTGGGTTTGGTTCAATATGGGCCGATGCTCATTCCTGGGTCGATCCTCAGTCTTGTGCTCCTGCTCAGTCTTGTTCTTCTGCGCATTCTTTTGCTTCTGCTCAGGCTTTTGGTTCTTCTGCACTTGGCTCTGTGCAGCAATGTCTTTATAATGATGACGCCGGATTACGGCTTCATCAGGTTTGCTTGTCTTTTTCCCTCTTGTGGTGTAGTTCTTCCATCTTGCCGGGCAGTTCGTGTCAATGGTGGAGTGGTCCGATGTGTCGCAGACGATGCAGTACTTTTTGCAATCGACACGTCCTGGTGGAGGATTGCGGACTCCGCAATTGTAGCATCTTTTCTCCTGCGGAGTGGGACAAATGTCAGCACGGTGCCCTCTTTTCAGGCAGCATCCGCAAACCTGCATCACTGGTCGGAATGGTTTGCACCTGTATTCTATGCCGCTGAGGTAGACAAACCGTGGCACGGCTTTGCCTTCAAAGGTATATAGACATGCCCCCTTGGTGCCAAAAGGCCTCGCTTGAATGATGTTGATTTGTTGGGGATATGTTTCCGTGCAGTTTAGTAATTCCTCTTCTAAGGTATCGGTAAGGCGCCGGTAATGATGTCTTTACATGAGTTATCTGGTGAGGCTGCATAAGCGCTCATTGAATATTCCTTTCCTCCTAGATTGATTGCTTGGATGTTGCATATCTGTTCAGTGAGGTCCGGATCTGGGGTGCTCAGAATAGCGATGTTTTGCTCTGGCTTGATCCTGACTCTGGCCTCGTTGGTCAATTGGCGGCTGAGCTTGAATTGCAATGCAGCAAGAAGTGACCTAGCGGAGTTGTTATGCAGCGTCACCCCTCCACGCAGACGTATTACCACCTTGTAGTCATCATGCGGCAGCCTCGGTAATTTGATGGGGCGTGCGGGTCGTGATCTTTCGGCAGGTGTGTGTGCTTCTGCCTCCGTTACAGGTTTGAATCGTTTTTTGCGTGCGTCGATCATCCTGAACCATGGCGTCGCCTTCGGGTAGGCTTCAGTCCTGTCTCGTTGCGTCCCGTACGGTAGGCCCCCCTCCGTTGTGTCGGTGGTAGAAATTCCGGGCATGGCGTCTTGGGTGTCCATGTCGGCAAGTTCGTGGACTCCCTCCGTTGCCGTGGACAGCGAGCACGACCCGCTGTGACTGGATGGGAAGGCAGCGGCGTCGGCCATATGAAGCGTTGACGTGGAACGCCGCTCCGGCGTGGGCCGCCGAGAGGGGTTAGGCTTAGTGCGGCGACTCCGCTTCGGAGATCTTCGTAAGGTGCTTGTGCAAAATACAGCGTACTCACGGACAAAGGAATCCTCGTAAAGGTCCCTTGGGTGTTCACGAAAGCCTGAGGTAGGAATTTAGGGCGCTATGAAGGGTAATTGGGAAAATAAAGG
The DNA here is from genome assembly GCF_055824585.1 of Amblyomma mixtum. Lineage (NCBI taxonomy): Eukaryota > Metazoa > Arthropoda > Arachnida > Ixodida > Ixodidae > Amblyomma > Amblyomma mixtum. The sequence goes on from NC_143016.1 coordinate 160,654,542, forward strand.
CGAAAGTTCACAGCGCCCATGTGAAGCGCGTCCGCTCCGCTCCTGGTGCATACTGGAATCCCTAGATTTCGATTCAAAGCCCCCTTCGTTTCATCTCTGGTTTTCATTTTGGACATTCAAATTTCGCACCAGGCGTTAGCTCCGCCCACATTTCCGGTCACGTGGGCCAAAGACATGGTACGTCACGTGGGGCGTCACGTGGTAGGACACTTCCGGCGATTCAAATTTCACTCCCCGACCACGCCCACATTTGGTTCCTTTTTTGCTCTAATTAACTAATGATCCGATTGGCTCCACATTTTTCTCCCGGCATCCTCACATCACCCTCTTCGATTATAACCACTTTTTAGACGATATTAGGCGAAAGCTTTTACTGCCTCATGTGGGCGTTAGCAATCCGTGTCGGCAGCCGTGTCTGCGTCCGTGTCGGCAGCCGTGTCGACATATGTGTCCGCGTTTTGATGGGTGTCCACCGAGATATGTGAGACAGTTACTGCGTAATTTCCTTTTCTCAATTACAATTTTCAGTTACTTCATTACGTCCCGTCTTTCTCCTTTCACTGCCACTTCCTCCCTTCCTGTAGGGTGTGGTTAAGGTGTACACCGAGATGACTGAGAATTACAGCGCCATTTCCTTTCTTCAAAAAGCGTTGCGTTCAAAGGGCAAGGCATCGCGCCGAACGGATGGTGGCGTTCCACGGACTCTCTGGCAGCGCTACAACACGCTGTCGCGTTCCACTCCTAAAAGCGAAGCTTAATCGCCATTAATGACCAGTCAATCAGTGCTGAGTGATTAATCGGCAATTAGTGATTAATGAGTAATTTGTCACTACTTCGTCATCAATTATGTGTGACGTCATCCAGCGGTGACGTCACCAGTGTTACATAGGCAAAGTGGTGCGGAAAGCGCTTTCGCCTCTGCACACTTTAGACAGTCAAAGTGCCCCCTGAATTTTTTCTTTGTAGTTCCCTCCCCGCAACTTCTGCCGACACGTTCTTTGCGGGCACAAACCCCCCGACATAGCCTAGTAATGCTTTCGCATCAATAATTTCCTATCGATGAAGGCGAAATTCTAGTGGCCCGTGTGCTGTGCGGTATCAGTTCACGTTGAAGAGCCCCAGGTGATTGAAATTTCCGGAGCCCTTCACAACAGCGTCTCTCATACACTGAGTTGCTTTGGGACGTTACACCCGAATAAACTATAAACCATAGAGAGAGAGAGAGAAATAACATTTATTGACACCCGTCAAAAGGTTCACCCGGATCCGAGTCGCAGCTCGGTCCCAGCCATATCCTCCCCCTTAACCGTCGACCGGAATCTCCTGGATCTCGGCAGCGGCCAGGGCGAGACGGATGACAGTGCGTTGTTCTTTTTCGTCCTCTTTCAGAAGCAGTGCCTCCCAGGACTCAGCAGTTCTGTAAGGCTCTCCAAAGCTAGGACATGTCCATATCATATGGACCATGTCAGCTATGCCCTCGCAACGCTTGCACCTGGGGCTGAAAATCTCCGGGTGCCACTTACTATAGAGCTGCGGGTTCGGAAAAACTCCAGTTTGAAGCTTGCGCCACACGACCTCTTCGCTTTTAGTAAGTTGTCTATTCGGTTTTGGAAATGTCGCTCTGCCTAATTTGTAATGATTTAGAATTTCTTGGTATGTATTAAGAATCTCATCGAACCGTAGGGGCTCTTCATCTCGCGAGGGGGATGGGGTTGCGTATGAGACGCCCCTGGGATCCCGGAAGGTAGCTAATCCTCGGGCCAGTGTGTGCGCTTTCTCATTCCCCCTCAACCTCTGGTGCGCCGGTGTCCAAATGAGCGCGACCTGCTCTGCCGGTGGTGGGGCACCGCCCAGCACTTGTGCTGCTACAGCTGAAATGCAGCCCGCGTCAAAGTTTCTGATCGCTGACTTTGAGTCACTGACAATAATTTTGACCTGTTTTTGAGTTAGAGCCAGCGCAATGGCCAGCTCTTCCGCCTCCGTTGCGGTCGAGTTTCCGGTGCTGCAGCACGCTACCGGGCCCTCGTTTTCCCTGGTTGTTACCGAAACGCGCCCCGTACCGTTCGCGCATTCTGCGGCATCTGTATACAAGACGTCCTGTCTGCCATCAAATCGGGCTTGCAAAGCTACTGCTCTATCCCTCCTCCGGCTCTCATGGTAGATGGGATGCATGTTTTTTGGGAGTGGAGGTATCTTTAATTTGTCTCTAACCTGTGTAGGAACCTTTTCAGTAAGTCTGGAGCATGCTCGTGGCTCATGCCCTAGCTTCTCCAGAATGGTGCGACCGGTACGGCTGCGCAACAGTCTCTGGTATTGCGAGGTTGTTGCAGCCTCAATGAGCTCTTCGAGGGTATTGGAAACACCCAGTCTCATAATCCTGTTCGTCGATGTATTGGGTGGTAAACCTAGTGCCGTTTTTATCACTTTACGATTGAGAATGTCGAGTTTGTCTTTTTCTGCCTTGTGAAGCCGCAGATATGGCGCCACGTAGACTATCCTACTGATTACGAAAGATTGGACTAGCCTAAGGAGGTTAGCTTCTTTCATGCCTGCATGTTTGTTTGCAATCCGTTTCAGGAGTGTACAAGTTTGACTTGTGCTGGCCTCTAGCCTCTGAATAGTTTCCGAGTTCCTGCCGTTGGCCTGAATTCATAGTCCAAGAACTCTAATGCTTGCCACCGTTGGTATAATGTTACCGTTGACCCTGAGTGTGATTCCCGGGTTATATGGTCCGTCCTGCTTTATACGCGGACGCTGGGGCGATCGCATTGGGGGGAGGAAGAGCGCTTCCGATTTTTCGGCTGAATACCTTAGCCCGATCGGTTCTAAGTACCTTTCTGTAACATCGATTGCTCGCTGGAGCGTCTGTTCAATTTGGCCGTCACTGCCCCTGCACATCCACAGAGTCAGATCATCTGCGTATAATGTGTGGTTCAGGCCCGGGATTTCGTTCAGTTGTGCGGGGAGGCCAAGCATGGCGATATTAAACAAGGTCGGGGATAACACCGATCCCTGCGGTGTAGCTTTGTTGCCCAGTCGAATACCCTCCACTGTGTGTCCCCCCATACTGATAGTTGCCGTTCCGTCTGTGAGGAAATCACGCATGTAGTTGTAGGTGCGAACTCCTACGTCTAACGCACCAGATTCTCCAGAATGGCCGAGTGCTTCACGTTATCGAAAGCTTTCGCCACATCTAGACCAACGATCACCCTGGTGTCTACTGTTGAATTGTATATGATGTGTTCTTTTAGCTGCAACATGACATCGCATGCAGACAAATGCGGTCTAAATCCGATCATGGTATTCGGATAGATACTATTGTCCTCCAAAAACCGGTTCAGCCGGGCCTGAATCACATGCTCCATCAGCTTGCCCACACACGACGTGAGAGAGATGGGACGCAAGTGCTCGAAACCCGGCCGTTTCCCCGGCTTCGGGATGAACACGAGGTTTGCGTCCTTCCATGCCGCCGGCAGCCGACCGGCCTCCCAACACTCCTGCATGTAGGCTGCGAGATGTTGGATCGACGCGTCATCCAGGTTTCTTAGAATTCGGTTGCTGATCCCGTCTGGACCCGCTGCAGTCTTGGTCCTCAATCTGTTTATTTGTGCTCGGACTTCAGCAACCGTTATCAGGCTATCTAGGTCCGGGTGTTCCTGGCCCCCGTAATCCAGTAGTGGCTGTCCTGTACCGTTTGCGCAGCTCAAATACCGGTCCCGAACTTGAGATATGAGAGTAGCCGTGGTCCCGTCAAAAGTATGTACTAGCTTATGAAGTTGTTGTCTGGCCTCCAGTTTGGACTTGTCCGGATCTAGAAGATGCCGAAGCAAGTGCCATGTACCTGCCTTCCCGATGTTTCGGTCCAGTTTGTCACATATGTTGCCCCAGTTTTGCCTCGTTAAAGCGAGTGCGTACTCTTCGATTTTTTTGTTAAGCACGGCCAATTGCCTTCGCAAGTTCCTGTTCCCCCTTTTCTGCGTGAGTCGTTTTCCGAGATCCTTCTTCTTACGCCAGAGACTGACCATGTGACTATCTACTCCTTCGACGTCCTCGTCAACCTCCACCTCCTCCGTTGCTTCGCGGACCGATTGAATGACCTTTTTACTCCAATCGTCAATGTTACTGATGCCCTCCTCCTGACCCGTGCGGCCATTTCGGAAAGCCTCCCAGTTCACCGACGCTAGCTTCTTGTAGCGAACGACCGGTCGGCCGTTGTCTACTACAATTTCAATAATCTTATGGTCGCTGCCCAAGTCTTCGCCCGTGTTGCACCATGTGGCGGAGATGCGGCCTCCGGTGAGAGTTAAGTCCGGAGAAGTGTCCATCGAAACGCTGTTACCCTGGCGGGTTGGTTTCAGGGGATCCGTCAAAAGCACTAAGCCATTGTGTTGAATACTGGTCCATAGTTCGCGTCCTTTTACCTGCGTGTATCTGTACCCCCATGCCGAGTGATGCGCGTTAAAGTCCCCGACTATCAATAGGGGTCCTCCCTTCGCGATCACTCGCGCTTTTGCAAAGAGCTCATCGAAGCCGCATTGACGCTTTTGGCGTGGCGGGCTATATACATAAAGAACGAATAGACTTCTGAACTTTCTCTTTTGCGGGATTATCTCGATGAATATATGGTCTAGATTTGTAGTCCCGGTATCGTGCTGCAACACTGTTAAATTCCTTTTGACAAGGGTGACCACTCGCGTGTTGTCACCTCGCCCCGCGTACGATTTGTAACTCGCTAGCTTGGCGTTCTTACCGCACACCTGCAACGCGATTTTTTTTTATTCGAGCTGTTTGCCATCAGGCATAATGAAAAAGGAAAGAAAGTTATAAAAAGGAGTGCAAACAAGCCTCGCTTAAAAAGCGGCAAAAGTTCGTGATAGAGAGATTATCTAGAGTCCACTTGGTATAGTCGTCTGCAACGTCCCATCGCAGGCCAACCTTTCTTAGTAAACGTCGTCTCACGGAAGCTGTAGCCGGGCAAGTCCACAGCAAGTGTTTTTCATCACACTGGTAGGGCGCAGCACCACAATGGGGACACTTGTCTATCACTTCGTGACGTTTGTCACGCCACCGATGACGCACAGAAGGAGTCAGAGCCGCTCCTGCCCGAATCCGGCGCACAGATACCTCCTCCTCCTCCCGAGTGAGACTCCGGGGGAGAGGGTACGAACACGGAGGAATTAGAGCGCGTGTTCGCTGACGCAAAGAGTGTTTCTCGGAAACATGGGACAGGAACGGATCTGAAGGAAGAGGGGAAGGTGGCGGGATATCGGATGTGTCAAGGTGTGTCATTGCATCCACATGAATATTATGCGGATCCTGGGCATGCCCGCGAATCCAGTGTATACGCACAGGACAGGGGTATTTTGTGCAAAGTTGGTGAATGGATTGTGTAACTTGGAATGTGCGCCGGACAGCCTTAAGCTGCTTAAGAGCGGCAAGGGAGTCGGTGTAAATGTGTACAATATCGAAAGTAGGTACGAGTGGAAGGGAAGCAATGGCATTGTGTATCGCCTGAAGCTCCAAGGCCAGGGGGGAGCAAGTATCCGTGCTATCTGTAGCGCGGGAGTTTAGATGAGGATGTGAGGGACTGTAAACTGCAGTAACTCCCTGCACTGCTGTGTGTGATGCATCGGTGTATATTATGCACCCTGAAGGAAGATGGGCGGCTGATATCGGCGTCGAAGCAGAGGGGCGATTGTCTGTGAGCTGACAGTATGACCATGGAGGAAGAGTCTGTAAACGATGAAGCTGAAGCGACATCTTGCGTGCTCTGTTTGCCTCACGCTGGTCGATAAGTTCACTCAATGTATTAAGTTGAGCGTACTCTTGCAGAATGGGTATGGGTGTGATACGCGGAAGATAAGTTATGGCGCGCATAGCCTCCCGATTGATTGATTCAAGGGAGTCCCACTGTCGGCGGGTGAGGCGATGAAATTGCGCTTGGTACACTATCCGCGGCTGAAGGATGGAGCGCACGAGCTGACGGGCAGTATCAAAACGCGCTCCGCCAGAGCGCATAGCTATGCCTCGAATCAGACCGAGAGTAGCGTGAGCCGATTTACGTGTCGCGTTTAGCCACGGAGTCCCAGTCCCAGATGTATGAAGTAGAAGACCTAGAACACGCACACTTTCAACTTGAGCAATTGGAGAATTGTCTACCGTAAAGGTAAAAGGTGCTGCTTTCCGTAAGCCACTTCTGTTACCAATGCGAATGAAACAAGATTTATTACACGATAGGGTCAGACCCAAAGGGGGTAGTCGTGATGTTAAGGCATCCAGCGCTTGCTGAAGCGCCGACTGTTGCACAGACGCATCTGGATTACAGGACCACAAGGTTATGTCGTCGGCGTACGCAAGGACGCGCACAGAAGGAATTTTCTCTAGGGCTCGGACAAGAGGTATAAAAGTTACATTAAATAATGTGGGGCGAGGACGGAGCCCTGGGGTACACCGCGGTTGGAGGTAAAGTGGCCAAAAGGCTTCCCATGGATACGTACACTGAAAGTTCTGTTTGTTAAAAATGAGTGAATTGAAAGGAGAAAGCGATGCGAGAGACCGAGATCTTGAAGGGTGCCAAGAATAGAAGAGTGTAGGACGTTGTCATATGCCTTTGTGATGTCAGTCGCGATCACCGTACGAAACTAGATGACTATGGGGAGAATGGTTTAGTACGTCCGCAGCCAAAACAGACAGACCGTCTTCTGTTCCAATGTGAGGGCGGAACCCAATTTGAGATTCTGGATAACAATCATTCGATTCCAGCCACCACGACAAGCGAGCTGCTAGAATGTGTTCATAAAGCTTGCAGATAGTAGGCGTAAGTGAAATAGGGCGGAGGGCCGAAAGAGAAACCGGCGGCTGACCTGATTAGGGGATTGGGACAGCGATTGAATGTTTCCACTCTGCAGGAATAACTCCAGAATGCCACACCTCATTGAATGTATCAAGGAGGGAATGTAGAGCAGGTCCTTCCAAGTTGCGAAACAACGAGTTAGGTACACCGTCATGCCCGGGAGCAGTGCTTGTTTTGAGGCGATCTATGGAGGCCAGCAATTCTGCCATGGTAAAATCTGAAGTAACCTCATCAGGGGACTCAGAAATCGATAATATGGGAGAAGGGGTAGGGAGGCAGTCATGATGTGGGAAAAACTGACGGGCTGCTTGTTGTGCAAATGAAGTTTCATCCACATTAAGAGCCAAGCGAATGCTTTCGGTATAATCAGCTACTTGAGAAGTGCGTTTCATGGCGTGAAATACCCGCCAAAGATGTCTATTACCCTGTGTAGAGGAGAGGCGGGCACACCATGCAGCCCAGCGTTGTCTGCTAAGTCGCTTTGAGTAGCGCCGCGCACGTGCAGTAGCCCGATGAAGAGCTGGAAGAGCTTTAGGGTCGTCGGGATTACGAGAAGCATAATGATCCGCCCTGCGACGAAGAGCCCAGAGATTAAGGAGATGCATGTCCGGGTTCGGATCATCCTCATTTACAGTAGTGGCGAATGTATGAGTCGACAAAACAGCTGAGAGGGTAGACAGAACAGTAGATGGGTTCAGCGTAGACAACCTATTATCTGCGCGTACGTATCCCATGATGTAAAGCGCACACTGCGGCGTATTTTCCGGAGACGCGAAGTTGTGATGGAGATTAAAATAGGGCTGTGATCACTGCCCCAAGTGTCTGGTTCAACATTCCAACGAGGGTAGCCGGGCCCTAACCACCAAGACAAATCAGGCGAATACGGACCACCCCGAGGGCGCGTTGAAGTTTGCGGTTGATTTAGTAGTTGAAATGAATGATCTAGAAAGGTGCCATGAATGTGAGCACCCCGGGAGGAATCAAAAGGGTAGCCCCACGATGTGTGAGTGCCGTTGAAATCTCCGTCAACTAAAATAGGGGTGCCCGAGTAGTTATTACGGAGAAAACGAATCCAACCTAGGTTGGGAGACACTGTTCCCGGACGACCATAGAAAGATACAAGTATCAGTGGTGTATGTGCAGGTTTTACGAGAAGGCCAACGACCTCCTGGCGAGTGTTGCACCACCGTGAAAGATCGATCGGTGTATGGGGAACCGAACGATGAACATAAATTGCATCGCTTCCTCCCTCCATCCCGGTAAATCTGCAACGCGATTACTTCGGGTTTGTCGATGTTCGTCAGAAACGTTTGGAGTACCGCGCGTTTGCGACCAAAGCCCCTACAGTTCCACTGCCAAATAGTATTTCTACTGGGACGCAGAGCCATTTTGAAGGTTATGAATCTCTTGATACACCCACTGAATTCTCTCATCTCTCCTCGCCATTTCGGCGCGCATCTCTTCCATTGCAACGTTCAGGTGTTCTAAAGCGGCCATAACTTGCTGCTGGAAACTTTTATCGTCCTGTTCCTTCTTATTGAATCGTCTTTCCAAACCTTTCATGCGGGTTTCAAGGTTCTGCTCGGGACCTCTTTTCTTTTTTGTTGCAGGAGGATTTTCCCTAGAGATCTCTGCGTGTTCCCTCTGCGGCGCCGCCGCCGCCGGCGTTTCGCTATTCATCGGCTGCGAAGCCGTGCCTATCGCCCTAACCTGTTCCTGCAGCGCCTTAACTTGCGCTTATAACAATTGGTTCTGTTCTTTGAGAGCCTTGACTTCATCTGAGTCCCGAGAGACACTACTCACGTAATCCGCTTTTATCGGGGCCTGCGGCTTCTGCTGCTGTTGCTGCTGCTTGAGTCCAGAGTCCTTCATCATCGTCCTGGACGGTGGCGGCTGCAGGCGCGGGAACGAAGCGGAACAGTCTCTTGGACGGCTCTTGGACCGGCCGTGAGACTCACTACGGCCGTCTCGACGACTGAAGCGGACCTGCTGTTGCTTCTTGGCCTCCTCCTCGGCGGCTAATTTTGCTTCCCACAGTCTCTTCTTGACCACGTATGGCGTACGGAAGAGTTCCTTACAGTGTTTGTCTCCCGTTAGATGGTCCTTTCCACAAAGGCGACACTTGGGAGTACACCGGTGATCTTCGGGTGGCGATACCACCCCACAGCCACGACACTTCGGGTGTTCACTATCGCACACATCGGAGCGGTGACCAAGTACCCCACATCTGAAGCAAACTTCGTATCTCTTCTTCAACAGCCGGCACGGGGTGAGCATGCCTTCAATCCTGACAAATCTTGGAACTTCAGCTTCCAAAAAGGTGATAATAATGGTGGATGTCTTCCCCATCCGACGCACTCCAGCGATTCTTCGATTATGCGGATCTCTCTTCAGTGCTTTGAACAACTGCTCTTCCGTGAATCTCTCACAGATCCCATAGACTACTCCTCGCCCACAATCTTCTGGTGCGATCAGGTGGGCCACCACTTCATGCGCCTCGTCGTCGAGTTTAAAGCTACGGATTGCGGCTACCTTCACGCCTCGACTAAAGTCCAAGGAATGAAAGAGCACCGTACCTTGCTTTCCGTTCACACACCATGAGTCCTGCTCCGACCAGCTTATTCCGGCAGCCTTGGCGGGGGCCTGACTGATCAGCGGGCCCGACGTGCGTTTGATCACGGCTAGACCTTCACGAGGCCTAATAATCACCTTCATGCCTTCCTCCGGGAACTTCGGAAGATTCATAGCGATCGACCTTTCGGCCAGTTTCCTCCGAGCTGCTTTTGTAGGGCCGGGAGCGGCCCCCGCTGCCATTTTGTCTCCCGCTTCCCCGCGTCCGACGCGGCGCGGCGCCATCTTGGCCGCGTCCTTGGAACCTTCGAGAAGCTTGCGTAGGCTCTTCGCATCAACCTTTTTTTTTGAGCGTTTGGACCCAACTGCTGTCATAATCTTCCGGGTCTAGATCCGTACCTTCGACGGTCACCTCCATCGACATGGTTGGTCCACAAAAGCGGCGGTAGACAGGCGACGAAGGGGCCTCCGGGCCGGCCTCCCCGGCCGAAGTCGTGCTAGGCCTAACGGACGCCTAGCGGTTTCCAGGTGGTCCACACAATATCGATAGTAAGAACAACACCGTTGCACTCACAGGGACAAATTTGGTATCCACAGGATCCTGACGTGTTGCGACGCACAATGGTACCATTGAATCAAAAATCCAACGAAAACTTCCGGTGGAACGAGACAGAATTTGTGGAGCCGACGTGAAGCGCGTCCGCACTCCTCGGCCCCAGGTTGCCAACCTCTATAAACCATAAACCACCTGCGGATCTTTAACGTGCGCTTACATCGTACAGCACACGGGTGCCTTAAACCACCTGCGGATCTTTAACGTGCGCTTACATCGTACAGCACACGGGTGCCTTTGAATTCCGCCTCCATCGAAACCTGCCCGCCGTGGCCGGGTTCCAACCCAGGAACTCCGGCTCAGTAGTACCGCAACTTTTATGTAAAAACCTAGTGAGAGCCATCGAGTGTACTTTCATTACCTGCAATGGGACCAAGAATCCTACAAGTTCATAAAATAGTCGCGTTACCCTGGCGATGCATCCAGTCCGCTCTTGACCAGTTTTGAAAAACAAGTGACTGGTTCAGTCCAGAGTGCTACCGTATACGTGAGTGGTCCGGCAAAGATTTAAGTGTTGTGGGCGAATGTTCTCAGTCTTACACCATACAGGGGTGACTTCCAAGGCCCACTTAGCAATAGCTTCCTGTGTTCGCCTGCTTAAGCAGCAGTTGATTCCGGCTTTCTTCGGAGGGAGGTTGAGGCTTGACTTCACATCCCCATAATATGTGATCTAGCAATATAGGCATGCGAGGTTATCATCCCGGTTCACCCCGGAGGGTCCGAGTCTGAGCGGCTGATCTCCCGGTTCGTCAGACCTCGGGCTAAGCCGGGCAAAGCTTGTGAGTGCAACAAACAATGCTACCTTGCCGCTTCAGCCTGCCAGCATTCCTATGATGCTGGCGACGAATCAGCCGCGTTAGAGAGAGAGAGAAAAAACTTTATTTACTCAGGAATCGGACCACGCCCCGGTGTCCCCGCACGACCCCATAGCACTCAAGTGTTTATGTTCCTTAAGGTACATAGCACTGGCGCCGGTGGCGATGGTCTGCACGGCCGGGACCTCCGAGCTCAGCAGGGTCTTCCAGTCCTCCCAGGTCTTGAGGTTCTTTAGGTACCGCGGGGGGGGTCCGCCGGGCAGAGGGAAATGATGTGGAGGGAAGAGGCGAAGGGTTCTGGGCATAGAGCGCATGCCGGAGTGGGGAAGGAGGGATGATAGTGGGCTAGGTTAAGGGGTGAGTGTGTGTCTGTAGTCTGCGCCAGAGTGTTGCGTGTTTGTTATCTAGGGAGGGGTGGGGCCGGGGGTACAGCTGGCGTGAGGTTCTGTATGCCTGGTTCCGCTCACTGAATGAGTGCATGCGCTCCTTCGTGAATCCCCGATCAGAGGCCACCTGAGCCCGGTTTAAAGAACCTCAGGCTAAAAGGTTGGCGGCCTCGTTTCCGGAATTCCCGGAGTGCGCAGGCACCCATATCAGCTCCACTTGACGGGGCGGGGGTGCATCGGACGAGTCCAGTATGTCAAGAGCAGGGACATGAACTCGGCCTCGAGCAAAATTTAGAATCGCAGTTTTAGAGTCACTTAACACCACAAAATAAATAAATTCATTGAACAGAAATCCCCTGTGCCCTTTGGTTTCTGTGGCTGTTGGCTTCTGTCATTAATATATACCAGGTTTCCGTGCGAGTGACAGCACGTGCAATGGCGGCTTCCTCCACAGCCTCTGGGGACGTGTCTGGAGGGAGAAGTAGTGTGAGGGGGGCGGATAAAGTGGAGGCCACCACAGCTGCTGTCACTTCATCACCCGTGCAGGCAGCGTCCACCCATACGACGACCGGCTCGGAGCCGTACGCTCGATGGAGTGCCTTCGCTCGGGCTCTGCGGCGCTGCTCTTGGTGGGACGGGTGCATACTCGTCGGGAGCCGCCTGATGAGAAGAAGTGTCGTGGGATGGCGAGGAGCGTTGGGTCGTTGGCCGGTATTCTGATTCCGAGGGAGTCCAGGATATACCGACCTGTGGAAGTTTGTGTGAGCCTCATGTATTGGACCTGTCGGTGGGCCTCCACCAGTTCCCCGGTCGTGTTGTGGAGGCCCAGGCCTAGTAATCTTTCTGTGGGTGTGTTGAGGGGAAGATGAAGTACTACCTTGAATGCCTTGCGAATCAAAGCATCCAAAGCGTTTATGTCATGTTTGGATAGTTGTGAGTATGGGGTGTATCGATCGCTTCATGCAGAGACGCGACACATCAGTAGCTAGGCCAGAAAAGACGCCTGGTCCTTTATTGCGCATAGATTTATAGCTGCGGCTGCAGCGAGGGAAAGGGAAAGGAAGAAGGGGCGTTGACATGTTATCAGGCCGCTTGCTTGATAGCCACATCTGATACATCTTCTTTCCTCTGTGAAAAGATCAGTTTGACAATGCTCTAAGAAATTTGCCGAAACGTGTGATCATAAGTCAGCCGTTTAGGTTCCATGCGTGGCCGGGTTGTCCTGCGTGGAATGGCTGGCATGGTTGATCCAGCAGCTGCACCTGATGCTGTGAGCTGCGTGCTTGTGGCAAGTCCATCACGTGGCAAGTCCATGCTTGATCCACCAGCTGCACCTGATGCTGTGAGCCGAGTGCTTGTGGCAAGTCCATCACGTGGCTCACCCTGGCCATCGGCGGTACCAGGACTTGAAGTTCTTCTAGCCTCGGAGCGGATGTCCGCGTCGTCGTCGCTGTCATCGAAGACGTTGTAGTGCTCTTGGGTTCGCAGCAGATGTTGCCTATTACGTCTTATAAGACGGTCGTTGTCCATTCTCACGATGTGGGATCGTGGAGCCACCTTCTGGAGAACCATCGCTTTGCGCGACCATTGGCGGTCGTCACGAACCCGCACCGTGTCTCCTTGCTGCAGTGGAGGCAGTAGTTTGCCCTTGGACGACTGGCGGTGCTTGACTACCGGGCGCTCCTGTTCGACGCTGCATTCAGGCAGAGTAGTGCGCAGCCGACGACCCTGCAACAATTCTCCCGGTGATTGTCCGTCCTCTAATGGGGACGCGCGATATGATAAAAGACCCATCCAGAAGTCGTCACGAGACTCTGCAGTTTTCTTCATAATGCGCTTCACTATTTGTACTCCTTTCTCGGCCAAACCATTCGACCGCGGAAATTCAGGGCTCGAAGTAATATGGACAAAGTCATAGCGCCGTGCAAACTCCGCGAACTCTTGGGAAGCAAACTGAGGTCCGTTGTCGGTACACACTTGGGCAGGAATTCCGTACCGCGCAAAAATAGACGCAACCTTTGTAACGACTTCGCGCGCAGTGGTGACGGCGAGTTTCTCAACGTCTGGAAAGTTTGAATGCGCATCAAACACCACTACGTACATGTCACCAGCGAAATGAAAAAGGTCGATTCCCACCCGGTGCCATGGCACCTTGGGTGTTGGCCACAAAATAAAAGGCTCAGAAGCTTGCCTGTAGGCGTACTTTTGGCATGCGCTGCATTTGCGAATGAGCGTTTCAATGGCACTGCCCATTCCTGGCCAGAAGATCAGGCCCCGAGCTCTGGCTTTACTTTTATTCAGCCCAAGATGTCCCGCGTGCAACTTCTGCAGCATCTCCACTCTCATTGTCTTCGGTACGACAATTTTGCATCCTTTCAGCAGTATTCCATCAATTTCCGATAGTTCTGCTGCAAATGGCTTTAACTCTCCTTCAATCTTAGTTCCTTGTGCCACCTGCTCCAAGACTTTGCTCAAGTATGGATCCGCTAAAGTTTCACTTTGCAGGCGCCGTTTTGTTGGTGTGCTTACTATGCTTGAGAGGACCTGTACAGCATGAACGTCGACGTCTTCGGTTGACTCCAGGACGGCACGGACGGCAGGAGCACGGGACAGCATGTCCGCCAACAGCAGGTCCTTGCCAGGAACAAACTGCAGTTCGTAGTCATAACGAAGAAGACGAATAAAGAAACGCTGCAGCCTTGGTGGCATATCTCCGATTGCCTTTTTCGCGATTGCCAGCAAAGGTCTGTGATCCGTTTCAATGACAATCTTGCGGCCATATACCAGCTGGTGAAACTTTTCGCATGCGAAAACAATGCCCAGGGTTTCTTTCTCGATTTGCGAGTACCGTGTTTCGCTATCGGTGAGCGCTCGCGAAGCGTACATGACTGGGCGCCACTCACTGCCATGCTTCTGCAACAATGCTGCGCCTAACCCTAGCCCAGATGCGTCAGCCGAAATTTTGGTTTCTTTCAAGATTTCTTTCAAGATTTTGGTTTCTTTCCTGTGGAAGTTTGTGTGAGCCTCATGTATTGGACCTGTCGGTGGGCCTCCACCAGTTCCCCGATCGTGTTGTGGAGGCCCAGGCCTAGTAATCTTTCTGTGGGTGTGTTGAGGGGAAGATGAAGTACTACCTTGAATGCCTTGCGAATCAAAGCATCCAAAGCGTTTATGTCATGTTTGGATAGTTGTGAGTATGGGGTAGTGTAAAGCACACGGCTGAGGACAAAGGCATGAATGAGGCGACATAGGTCGCGCTCCTTCATGCCTCTATGATGTCCCGAAGCCCTGCGGATGAGGTGCGATATCGTGCCTACAACCTGTTTGAGTTTCTTGAGGGCAGTGGTGTTTTTGCCATCGTTCTGGATGTGCAGGCCCAATACACGGAGGGTGCCAACCTCAGGTACCCGGTCACCATTCAGTTCAATGGGAATGGAAGAGCGGGGACAGCGGTGGTTCTTAGGCCGGATGAGGAGCAGTTCGGACTTCTCTGGGGAGCACGACAGTCCGATGGTCCGTGCGTAATTTTGGGTAACGGTGGCTGCTTCCTGTAAGGTGTTCTCTATGTCGCCGTCACTGCCGTGGGTGGTCTACAGGGTGATATCGTCGGCATAAAGAGTGTGCTTCAGGTGGGGAATAGTTGCCAATTTTCGGGCGAGGGGGATGAGGGTAATATTAAAGAGAAAGGGGAAAGGACGGACCCTTGAGGGGTGCCGATACTCTGAAGCGTATAGGAGGGGGAAGACAGAGGGCCGGAGTGTATCTCAGCCGTGCGGTCAGTGAGGAATGCTTGAATGTAGGCATACGTGCGCGCACCCACATTCAATGGGGAGAGGGCAGTCATGATCGCCTCATGTTCAATGCGATCAAAAGCTTTGAAGAGATCCAAAGCTAAAACTGCCTTGGTGTGACCTGGAAGAAGCGGGTCGAAAATGTCGTGCGTGAGTTGCAGCATGGCGTCCTGTGAGGATAGATCGGGGCGAAATCCCACCATGCTATGCGACTAAAGATTGTTGTCCGCCATTTGACTTGTGAGTCTCGCTAACACAACATGCTCGAGGAGCTTCCCGAGGCATAAGTTTAGCGAAATCGGGCGAAGGTTTTCAAGTGTAAGTGGTCTGTTGGGTTTAGGTATGAATATTACCTTCGCGTGGCGCCAGGACTGCGGGAGGTTACCCTCCCTCCAGCACTTGTTGAAGTATTTCGTAATGTGGGTGATCGATTGGTTATACTTTGAGATTTGGTCTGCACCAGGTGCGGAGTTGGCGCGGAGAATCAGGAGGGCCGCTCTGACTTCCGTCTGCGTGATGTCGGTGTCGAGTGTTAGATGTGCTTGTTCTGTGTAGTGGGGTAGAGGTATGGGGCTGCCTGGAGATGTGTATATGGTTTGAAGTGTGTCTAGAAGGGTGTCGGGATCGTCAATGTGTTTATTTGTGAGGTGTGTCACGTGGTGCTGTGTTGCTAATTTGGTGCGTGTGGGGTCAATGAGGTATCGGAGGAGTTGCCATGCGCGTTTGCTGGACAGGTTTCCGGCGATGCCGTCACATATCTGTCCCCAGTTGGATCGGCAGAGCTCCTCAGAGTGCTGTTGCATTTGTGTCTGCAGCGTGGCCAGCCGCTTTTTAAGCGTTCTGTTGTGTTCGTTGCCCTTCCAGCGTTCCAGGATGCTGTGATAAGCCTCCCAGAGGTGGGCTAGGCGTGTGTCAAGGGTAGGTGTTTCGGTTGTAGTTTCAATGTGTCGCGTGTTGTGGTGAACGTCATGCTTGAGTGACTGCACCCATTTGTCGATGCCTGCGATGGGAGTGTCTGGGAGGGCTTGTGTGTGCAGCGGGAAATGCATCCCAGTTAATGAGTTTGTGTATTGAATTTGCGTGACGGGGTGGTTTGTACGGGACAGTGATTTGTATAATGTAGTGATCACTGCCCAGTGTATGTTGCGTTCTGTTCCATGAGCCCATACCAACTTGCCCAACTAACTTAACGTTCTACCAACGCCGCGGATACAGCGGCTCAGCGTCAGGTCCGGACTGGTGTCGATGCTGACACTGTTGCCGATCCGCGCAGGCGTCTGAAACGTGTTGTGCACAGTGAGTTGGGGTTCTGCAGGAGAAGCCAGAGCCTGCGACCTCGATGTGTCGTGGTTGTGTATCCCCAGTCAGTATGGTGACTGTTCAAGTCCCCACCGATGAGTAGGGGATGTTTCCCTGCTAGATGGTGTAGCTTTCGCAGACGTGATCGGCAGGGACGGGGGGTGGTATATGTTTGCTATAAATATAGAAGGAAGTGAATGTGTGTTATGTATAAGTTCAGTGATCACGCAGGGCGTCTCAGACGTGATGTGATCAGTTTTGTAGGTGAGGCTGCGGTGGATGAGTGTGGACGCCCTGGGTGTGTTAGTGGTATCTGAGTGTGTAGATGTATAGCAGGGGAGGGATGCCCGGTGTACAGTCTCCTGTAGAAGTAGTATGTGGGGCGTGAGTGTGATGGTGGAAAGGAGAAGTTGCAGAGGCGCGCGCTTTGCCCGGAAGCCGCGGCAGTTCCACGTTAAAATGGGGAGATACGAGGGTCATCCCAAAATTAAGGTCTCCAGTTCTTTTATAAATCCAAAGAAATGTTTATCTTAAGCAATTTACAAATCGCTTAAAAGGCATACCATCCTTCTACTTTTCTACATAATCGCCGTTGCAGTCTATGCATTTTTGCAGACGCTGGGGCAGTTTCTGTGTGCGCATCTTACCAGCTCGCCGCCACGCCGTTGAGGAAGCGTGTGACCGCATCTTTCACTTAGTTATCATCGGTGAAGCGCCTTCCAGCGAGATGTTCTTTTAGCTTTGGAAACAAGTGGTAGTCACTTGGTGTCAATAGGATAGGATAGGAAAACTTTTATTGTCCAACAGAAAGAGGGTAGCCAAAGGGCCACCCGCCTAGACGACGGCCGAAAGGTCTTGACTCTCGGCGGAGGCTTCGGCCAGTCGGACGAGTTGTAACTGAGTCGCCGGGTCGGAGCTCAGTAATAAGGTCTCCCACTGATCTTTTGTGTTTATACCTCGTCCCTCCCGGGGGACATGAGGACACTCCCATAGTATGTGGTCCAAGGTGGCCCTAAGTTCGCAGTTTGCGCATTTTTCTGAAAATTGCCCTGGGTACATAAGACTCCAGAGGGCCGGGTTTGGAAAGGTGTAAGTTTGTAACCGGCGCCAGTTGATGGCTTGGTATCTGGACAAGGATCTATCCGCTGGAGGAAGTCTAGCTCGTTGCAAACGATAGTGCAGTGTAATTTCTCTGTAGGTCACCATGCGATCCCTGTCTGTAAAGACCACCTCGCTCGGGTCCGCCCGGAAAGAAAAGCCTCGGGCGAACCCGTGGGCCGTCTCATTACCAGGCAGGGATGCATGTGCTGGTGTCCAGACTAGTGTATTTTCCGGTCTATTACATCATGGCTTAGAATTGTATTCGTTATAGGGAAGACCCGGCCCCTGCTGAAATTTAGTATGGCAACTTTGGAGTCACTGATGATGGATCTCGCTTTTGTGCCTACTCGAGCCAGTGCTATGGCAGCTTCCTCTGAAGTCTCTGGATTACCCGAGAGTATGGAGGCACTTATTTTGAGGAGTTGTTTATTATTGACGACCGCGACGGTCATCGCGTTCTTACCATGCTCAGCGGCATCCACGTAGACCACGTCCTCGTCTTTGTAGGAGCGGAAGCGTTTCTCTAGCGCCTCTGCCCGCTTGGCCCGGCGCACTGAGTGATGAATAGGATGCATATTCCTGGGTAATGGGGGTACAACTACATTGTCTCGAATTTTTCCGAGCATGTCAACTTTGGCGGTTGTTCTGTTATCTCGGCTCAGGTTGAGTTTTTCTAGAATGGCCCTGCCGGTTGTGGTCCCGGCTAAGTGTTCGATTTCGGACGTTCTCACTGCTTCCGTAATTTCTTCCAGGGTATTATGCATTCCTAGCTCTAGGAGGCGGTGAGTGGATGTACGGATGGGCAATCCTAGAGCTTGTTTCGTACATCGCCTGATAATTCCATTTATCTTTTCCTTTTCTGAAACTTTAAGATCAAGGAAGGGGGCAGCATACGAGATACAGCTAACTACGAACGCCTGTACCAGCCGTAGCAGATTGTGCTCTTTCATGCCGTGTCTTCTGTTGGCAATCCGCTGTATGAGCCGCATAGTTTGTTGCGCGCAGTTTTCCATCTTAGTTATTGCATCACCGTTATACCCGTTGCTTTGTATAATCATTCCTAAAATTCTGATTTTTTTCAACATGAGGAATCTCCGCCCCTTGAGTTTGTAATTTGATGTTAGGGATGGTTCTAGTTTGTCTTTGATGCAGAGGTCGATAAAAAAGAAGTTCAGACTTCTGCGGCGAGCATTGCAAGCCCCTACGGCTGACATAGTTTTCTACCTCATTTATGGCATTCTGTAGCGTACTTTCGATGTGCGCGTCGTGTCCACGGGTCATCCACATGGTGATATCGTCCGCATACATGCAGAAATTCAAGCCATCTATCCCCTCCAGTCTCTTCGGGAGCCGTATCATGGCCACGTTGAAGAGAAGAGGGGAAAGTACCGAACCCTGAGGGGTGCCTATGCTGCCCAAGTGTATGTCTTGAGACTGACTTTCACCAGAGTGGATGCGCGCTATCCTGCCCGAAAGGAAATTGGCAATGTAGTTGTATGTGCGCTCCCCGACGTTTAAAAGAGCCAGGTTTTCTAGTATCGCCTCGTGTTTTACATTATCGAAAGCTTTAGAGAGTGTCTAATATGTCATGTTTGAGCTGTATCATGACATCTTGCGTGGACAAATGCGATCTAAAACCTATCATCGAATTGGGGTATAAGTCGTTGTCTTCCATGAAATTGTTTAGTCGCGTTTGTATGACATGTTCCATCAGTTTTCCAACGCAAGATGTGAGGGATATAGGCCTTAGATTTTCTAGATTGAGCGGTTTCCCTGGCTTTGGTATGAAAATTACCTTAGCGGTTTTCCATTATTTGGGAATCTCACCCTTCTCCCAGCATTCTTGCATGAAATTGGTCAGCGCCGTTATAGATTTGTCATCTAGGTTTCTAAGCATTTTGTTGGTTACACCAACGGGTCCGGGGGCTGATTTGGTTTTCAGTTTTAGTATTTCTGCTCGAACCTCGAATTCGTGAATAGGGGCGTCTAGTTCGCTGTTGGATTTACCCTCATAGCGCGGTAAGGAAGTTTTGTTGGCGGAGCCTATATATCGACAACGAATTGCATCGAGGAGTTCCTGCTCCGAACCTTCAAATTTATAACCTAATTTCTGTAAGTTTTGTCGCTGTGTTAATTTACTACCTTCTGGATCGAGGAGGTGCCGAAGGAGGTTCCATGTTTTGGCGAGGCCGATATTGCCCTCAAGCTGGTCGCACATTGTTTCCCAGTTCTGATCGCAGAGTCTAAGTGCATATGCCTCAATCTCTTTGTTGTGGCGCGCTAGGCGTCTTCTGAGATTGCGATTCACTTTTGTCTCTTTAATCGCTTTTCCATACTAGCTTTGGCCTCCCACATATGAAGAAGGCGGCTGTCTAGTACTTCAAGTTCCGCGTTGTCGTCGAGCGTTTTAGTCGCATTCTTAGCCTCCCTGCGGAGTTCCTTCGCCCATTGTTCTATGTTTGTGATTTCTGCCTTTCTCCCGCCCTGGTTACGAGCGTCGCGGAAAACGTCCCATTCGATAATATGCGGGGAGCGCGTTTGGCGCTTGGCAGGGCCAACGTCAGTTTCCGTGACAAGTATGTAATGGTCACTGCCTAGGTTTAGCAAGGAGTTGGACCAATTAGCTGTGCCCGCATTCTTCACCAGGGTGAGGTCTGGGGACGTGTCAGCGCACATGCTGTTACCCATTCTTGTGGGGGTGAGAGGATCCGTGAGCAGGGTGAAGCCCATTTGCTGTATGTCTAGCCATAGCTCTCTCCCCTTCGTACAGGGCCGCGGGTAGCCCCACGCAGGGTGGTGGGCATTGAAGTCACCTAGAATAACCAGTGCGTGCTTGTTGCCGATACGCATCACTTTCCTGAAGAGGGAGTCGAATGTAACTTTCTTTTGACTTGGAGTGCTATAAATATTCAGAATGAAAAGACTGCGTTGAGTCTTTTTAGCCGGAATAAGTTCGACGAGGACGTGCTCTATGTGGCGGATGCCCGTGTCATGTTCAATGGCCGTAATGTTCCTTCTAACGAATGTGGTAACATTAGGTTTGTCGCTTGCGGCGTTAAAAGCTTGATAACCAATTAATTTTGACGCGCCTCCAGTCTCCTGGAAGGCGATAACCTCTGGGTGGACCTTCAGAGACGCAAGGAGCTGCTGGAGGATCGGCCTTTTCCGCCGATACCCCCAGCAGTTCCATTTCCACAGCAAGTAGTTGTTATTCTTTGTGTATATGGCCATATTGAATTTGCTGAATGGTATGTTCCACAGTTTGCTGCCATATATTCATGGTAAGAGCTCATTCCTGTGTCCTTGTGTTACGTCTGTGAGTTCCTGTATTGCGGAGAGAATCGACTGAATTTGGTTTTGCATGTTAGTTTCCAATGCCTGAAATTGCGCTTGCATTTTGGTATCCAGGGCCTGAATCTGGGTCTGAATGTTGGTCTCCAGTTTATGGCAGACTTCCTCCAGCGATGGATGGATGGATGGATGGATGGATGGATGGATAGGAGCGCCCCCTTTGAAACGGGGTGGTGTCACCCAGACTTCGCGCACTTTTACGTGGGAAGCTCCCAGACACCCTTCACCTTTCAGTACTCCTGCCTCCATTCCTTCCGTCAGTTGGTTATTTTCGGTGCAGTCGTAAGCAGACTTTTCCCCAGTCTGTTCCTTTCCTTCCGCTGCCCCTACTCTTTCCTCGGAAGCAAAAATTTCCTCGCCTTCGTTATAGGCATCAATTTCCTCGCCCTCCTCATCGGGAAAGCCCCCCTCGCTGCTCGAGGGTTCACTCGGAACGGGTTCCGGGTCTTCACTGAGTGCACTCTCCTCAGCTATTACTCCGTTGGAGCTTTCGTTCTCTGCGACATTTGACCGCTCTTCCTCACGGTCCCTACTGCCACTCTCAGGTGTGCAGCACTGTGATTTGTCGCTGGAGCACCAACTTTCTTCCTCATCTTCAGGCGACTGCCCTAACATGACCTCTGACGGAAGCGTCAGGTTGGCCTTCTCCTCAGTGCCTACTACCTCGGTAGTAGCTACACAATCAGTTTCCTGAGGAAGCGACACTCCGGTCTGTTGTTCACTCTCTGTGGTTGCAGCTGCAGGCACAGACTGTTCCACAACCTCACTCTCTCTAGTGGAGCTAGTTACAACCTCTTCCGTGGTTGTCAACAAATTAGACTCGTTAGTCTTCCACCCGGCCTCTACGGGGTTAAGCTCCACAGGCTCCCTGACGTTGTTCAAACGCCGAATTTCAGCAATCTTCCTCTGAATGATTGCCATTTCTTTTTCAAAAGCTCTTTCGGCCGCTTCTTCGCGCCTTTTCCGTTCTCTCTGTTCTTGTTCTCTTTTCTTTTGCCTCTCTTTCTCAGCGGCTTCTCTAGCGCTCTGTCTCTCTCTCTCTCTTTCTTCTCGTTTCATTTGCCTCTCTTTCTCAGCGGCTTCTCTAGCGCGCTGTCTTTCTTTCTCTCTCTCTTCTCGAGCCCTCTCTCTTTCCTGGTCCACCCATTCTCGAAGTTCGGCTCCGGTCATCCCCATCTGGAGACCGGCCTCTACTAGCTCCTTTAGATCCTTAAAGCTCATATTTGGAGACCGAACTCTACATTCCAGGCAATGAATACCTCTACACGGTGACCATCACTAACCGCTTCAGCGCGGCACCTCACAATATCGCTCTGCTGCTAACACTCGTTTACGACCTCTTCGTAAACTCCTTCCGACTCTTTCTCCGTTCTCTGCGCTTGCACACACCAAACGTCCTGTCGTGGACGCCAGAATATATTGTCACCCAGACTTCGCGCACTTTTAGTGGGAAGCTCCCAGACACCCTTAGAGCGTGTGGGGGTAGCGGTCTCGGACTCGAAGGAGATGCCCTCGACTCAGCGTGGCAAACTCAGCGGAGACCAGCTACCAAGTGACAAGAGGTTTTTGGGCGTTCGGTGCCCAGCTTTCGCTGGTCGCAAGCCAGAGAATGGGTCGGAGCCAAAGGTTCACAAAACAAAACAAAGTTTATATAGCAAAGAGACGATACAGAGGATTTCACAATCACTAGTACAAACACCTACAAAGTGATTAATTGAACAATGCAACACGTGCAAAGTTAAACTCGAGAGAGAATACAATACAAAGGCAATATTGCACCTAAAGTGCACTAACACAAGGGAGAGAGGTAAACAAACAAAACACAATTTGTTCACCGGGCACTGCGGCAGTCCGACGACCAGAGTTCCATGACGATGCCGTCCCGCAGACTGGCGAACGTTGCCTCGTTGGTCCGTGGCTGGCCGAGTGGTGTTTTCCCCGGGAGTCGAACGGGCGCGCTTCTCCGAAGCTTAAACGGCGGTCCGGACTGCCTGATAGCGGTCAACGTCCTTCTTTATAGGCTCGCTCTCCCGTCTGTTTGTTGTTCGCGCCCGAGTAGGCGCGCACATACACGCAGCATTGGCAGTGCTGTCTCCCTTTCCTCTTCTCACCGGCCGCGCGTCCCCATTGGTCAGAGGTCGCGGGTCGCATCTCGAAGTTTCGAGCGTGTTCTTGAGTGGCGCCGACGCCGACGGGCGAGGGGGACGTGTCTTAGTGCACGCAAGGCTACGCCCTTTCCCCCCGTCAGCTGTAGAACCGACTCGTCTGTTCCAGAGAATTCGGCGTGGATGACTCATTCCTTCTGCGCACGCCATGGCGGTGGAGAGAGAGGCACGCGCTCGGCGGGGCTTTCTCTCTCTCCCGTTGGGCTCGCGCCGGCGAGACGCCGTGCGCGCGGCGGTTTTTCTTTGTTTGTTTCTAAAATGCGCCGAATTTTGTGACAGGTGGTGGCAATTGCCACCATGCTCAGCTTTTCTTTATTTATTATTTTTTTTTGTTTACTGTGTTGGCAATTCTCATTAAGATTCTCCATCAACTTTGCCTACGGTTTCCTACTATTCTAACCTTCTGCCACATCTCTGCTTTTCAGCCACCAATCCTCCAATCGCTTTTGCTGACTTCCACTGCAGATTTATTTACATGACCATTGTTATCTTTAAACCCTAGGGCCTCAGAAAGAGTGACTGTGCCTGCATCGACATCCGGATGGATACCATCACATTTGATTATGAGCGTAAGTTCGGGTTGTGCGCCCTCTAACGATTTTCTCTTGGTGGGTGATGGTAGGGATTTCTCCACCACCATCGTACTCTCCTGGGTATTATTTGGAGCTTTTTCGGCTTCCTGTCGTTTCTTATCTATCTGGATATTAATCTGCACCTGCTTCCTAAGTTCCACGTTTTCATTTTGAAGGGCCGTAACCGCCCCGGTTAATTTTTCCACCATGCGTTTAAGTTGTAAGATGTCCTCAGACCCACCGGGTGGATGAGTATGGGAGACCTTATCTGCAAAGCTCACCTTCTTGTGGTCATCGGGCACGTTGGTCTTCTCCTTGGGCGGCGTTGACCCTTGCTGATGACACTCAGAGCGTCCCTCGATTTTGGGCCGGGCTCCGATGTTCCATTTGTTGCCAGTGTTGTCCCGCCCCCTGGAAGCGGAGCGCTTGCGAGAGCTGGAATGGCCCCTGGAGCTGGAACGACCCCGGGAGCCGGAACGACCCCGGGAGCTGGAACGACCCTGGGAGCTGGAAGGGCCCTTGCAGCTGAGGCGGTCCCGGGAACCCGAGCGACCTCGGGAGTTGGAGCGTCCCGTGGGCTGGCCGTGGCCACCAGAGCCTGTCCCCGACTCCAGGCGCGGGAAGGAGTCCTGTCGCATGTGCAATCCCCCTTCTGCCCTGGTTCTTGGTCTGCTCTGTCGTCCAGATGCGTTGTTCGCGCTGTCTGTTGTTGCCTTGCCCTCACTGTCTTGCGTTCGTTCTTTCCACTGTCGCTTCTTAATTATGTGCGGGGTTCTGTACAGTTCCCGGCACTTCTTGTCTCCGAGTATGTGCCCTTTCCCACATAGGGCACACTTTGGGTCACAAGTATGTTCCCGAGGGGGGTTGCTCATACCACATCCTCGACACTTAATGTTGTCTGGGTTCGGGCATATGTCGGCTCGATGTCCGAGTTGGCCACATGTCACACAGACCTCATATTTTTTCTGGTAGAGATGGCAGCGTAGCGGCATGCCTCCATAATAAATCCAGTGCGGCACTGTCTCATCTTCAAAGAGTAACAACACGGTGCGAGACTCACGGCCAAGTCGCCTGAATCCCATCACCTCCGGGTTACGCGAACACTTCAACATATCTTGAGTGAATTCCATGGTGTGCGAGACCGGAATTCCATGTATAACTCCTTTCCCACAGCCGTACGGAGTAGCCAGGTAGACGAACGCTTCAACGCGCCCCTCTGGCGTTGGAATGGAGCCGATTTTCAGGTACTTTTGCATCCTCTGCTGGCTGTCAGTGCCTATGAGAATCGAGTTTTGCTTGTGGTTGACGAGTACGATATCTTATTAAAGTTCCGCCGGTTTAAAACCTGCCGCTATCTTCACCGCGTCCGCCACTGTTGCGTCAGTGCGTTCCATGATCAGTTTGAGACCCCCTTTCGGTCTGAGCACTATTTTATGAAGCTCGGGGGAGAGGCGCGTCTGCTGCGTGCCAACAGATTGCCTCGCCAGCTTCCTTCCCTCTCTCTTCATCGCCATTATTTGCGCTGAAGCTTTGTCTTGCCTCCCATCTCGGGTCGGGTCGCCAGCTTGCTCTCCCTCCCCTGTCTGCGAGAGGGCCTTGACTTTGGAATAATTAACCTTAAACCAACCTACTTGAGAGTGGAGCTCTTCAGGCTGGATAGTCTCTCCTTCCACAGTTACTTCCATGCGAGACATGGCGCAGCTGAGTTACTCCGCGACAAGCCAGCCAGTGCGTCCGCTCGGCGGGCGGCTCGAAGAGCCGCTCACCAGGTTAGGCTTAGCAGCCTGGCCGGGTGGCGTGAGTCCAGAAGTCTAGAAATTGCAAAAGAGGGCTTCACTTGCCGAAAAAGTGGTATCCCAGTGGTCGCGAAGGCTTCCGGCGTTGAAATAGCTCAGTAGTTTGCGAGCACAAACGACAAAACCGACGAAAACATCGAAAATTTGCGGAGCGCACATAGGATGCGTCCACTCTCCTCGACGCCGGCGTCCGTCCTCCCACTTGGTGTCAAATCCTGACTGTAGGGTGGGTGGCTGATGACGTCCCATCCAAACTGCTGCAGGAGAGCGACGGTTTGGCAGGCAACATGGGGGCAAGCGTTGTCGTGGAGAAGGCTCACGCCCTTGCTCAGCATTCCTCTTCTGCGATATTGAATCGCCTGTCTGAGCTTCTTAAGGGTCTCACAATATCTGTCCGCGTTCACTGTGGTGCCAGGAGCCATGAAGTCTACCAACAATACCCCTTTTCGATCCCAAAACACAGTTGCCATGACTTTGCCGGCAGACTGTGTTCGCTTGAATTTTCGCGGCTTGGGCGAAGAGGAGTGCCGCCACTCACGTGATTCTGGTTTGGTCTCAGGTGTGAAGTGGAATGCTCAGGTTTTCTCAACCGTAACAATGGAATCCAAAAAGGTATCCCTTTCGTCTTCATAAAGCCGTAGAAATTCGCGGGAGGAGTCAACGCGTTGCCGTTGATGGTCGTCTGTGAGCATTCGCGGAACCCATCTTGCGCACACCTTCCGATATTTCAACTTTGCTGTCAAAATTCTATGAATAGTGCTTCTAGAAACGCCAGAAACCAAAATCCAGAGTTCGTCGAGTGTGATCCTCCGATCTTGCCGCATAATTTCTTCGACCTTCGTGTCTGTCTCATCAGAAATTGACGGACTCCCGCTTCTTCGTCGTGAATTTCAGTGCGACCAGCTGCGAACTCCCTACACCACATGCGGACGTTTTTAACATCCGTGCACAACTCTCCGTACATTTCCGTCAACTGGCGATGAATTTTGATTGGTTAAACGCCTTTTGCGTTCAAAAATCGAATAACTACGCGAACTTCGCACCTGGCGGTAGCGACAAACGGGAGCGCCATTGCTAATGGCTGCCATGCCAACACTGACAGTCCCTTTCGCGCTGAGTCATGGCTTGCTTGGAAGACGGAAAACAATGAACACAGCAGTACGGCGAGCAGCGGCGCAAATAGTTTCCTTGCGGCCGCAGCCCTTTGGAGACCTTACTTTTGGGATTACCCTCGTAATTAATGTCCCCCCCCTCCCGCCATACTGGATGGTGGGGGGATTGAGGAGGGTAGTGAGACGGCTGTCAATTGGTATGTGTGGCTCAGGATAGGTGATTTGT
Organism: Amblyomma mixtum; assembly: GCF_055824585.1. Taxonomy (NCBI): domain Eukaryota; kingdom Metazoa; phylum Arthropoda; class Arachnida; order Ixodida; family Ixodidae; genus Amblyomma; species Amblyomma mixtum. Next base: position 160,681,193 of record NC_143016.1, read on the forward strand.
GCTTGCGGAGGTAGGATGGGGGGAGTGGAGGGGGTGTGAAATTGGGTGAAGCGATGGTTAATATTATGTTCCAAGAGCTCCATCATCTTGGTAAGCATAGCCTCCATGTGCTTCGGTGAGGGTGGCGGCAAGGTGATACGAATTCCGCTGTCTTTGTGCGGAGCCGATGTGGGGTGCCGTATGCCTAAAAATGCGCTTATGTATCAGTGAGTACCACATTAAAGAAATTTGAACTTTTATTCAAATTGTGATTTAAGTTTACTTTCAGAAGATTATTTTCTTTCTTCTCTTCTCTATTAGTCTTGGCTTCCTTCCTTCTCCCATCTTTTACTCAAGCATTCTTAATTATCTTTCATTACCATCATCATCGGACTGGCTACGCCCACTGCAGGGCAATGGCCTCTCCCATGTCTCTCTAACCCTGTCTTTTGTCAGTTGCGGCCACCGTATCACCGCAAACTTCTTAATCTAATCCGCTCACCCAACTTTCTGCCGCCACCTCCTAGGCTTGTCTTCTCTTGGAATCCACTCCGTTACTCTTAAGGACCAGCGGTTTCTCGCCTTCGCATTACATGCCCTGCCCTGCATTACATGGACTACAAAACATCATCAAACGTGTGGACAGGCACAGCAGAACGGTGGGGCTAAAAATTATCATGCAGAAAATCTAATGTTCTACATTCTAGCAAGGTAACAGCAGTTCACATTTGGTAGTGAGTTGCTCGAAGTAGTAAGAGATTATGTCTACTTAGGGCAGGTAGTGACCGCTTATCCGGTTCATGAGAAGGAAAATACTAGAAGAATAAGAATGGGATGAGCGCATATGGCAGGTTCTCTCTGATCATGAATCTCAGTTTACCAATACCATTCAAGAGAAAATATTCAACCCGCCGTGGTGGCTTAGTGGTTATGGTGCTCGGCTGCTGACCCGAAAGACGGGAGTTCGATCCCGGCCGCGGCGGTTGAATTTCTTTGGAGGAGAAATTCTAGAGGCCTGCGTACTGTGCGATGCCAGTGCACGTTAAAGAACCCCAGGTGGTTGAAATTTCCGGAGCCCTCCACTACGGCGTCTCTCATAGCCTTAGTCGCTTTGGGACGTTAAACCCCATAAAAACCAAACCAAACCAGAAAATATTCAACAGCTGCTTACCGATACTAAACTATAGGGAAGAAACGTTGAGGTTTACAATGATGGTTCAGCTTAAGTTAAGGACAACGCAGCGAGCTACGGAAAGAAAAATGATAGATCGGAAGCGAGCAGAGTGGGCGGGGAAAAAAGGAGGGATGACATCCTAGTCGAAATCAAGAGGAATAAACAGACTTAATTTTCTTTATTAATGCGAAAAGCATAGAGAGGCCATGAGAAGAAAGCTTGGCGCAGGCGTGGTGCATTATACAAAGGCGTGATGCATGAGAGGAGGACAGCGCAAAAAAAATGAGCCGACAATGAGGCACCAATCGAACATCCAGCGTTAACACACCTAACACCCTAACACAAGTCCCCGGTTCGAATCCCTGCCGCGAGCCAGGCTCTAACTGAACTAGTAAATTTATGCTGCACGAAACGCTCACTCGCAAGACACCATCCGGAACATACTGCGGCAAGGGTGTCGAACCGGAACCGAACCTGAACCCGAAACCGGAATCGAACCCGTATTTTTTCCGTAACCGGCACCGAACCGAACCAGTAATTTTTTCGCCAGCTTGAAAGTCAAGCCGAACCGGAACGATTCAAAGGAAGCGTTCCAAACCGGTTGGGTAGTCGGTTCCCATTTTTTTTTCACCCCGGCATACTTTTCTTTTCAGGCAAAATGAGATGCGCCCGCGCGTCGATTTACCCACCGAAAGCTTTCTGCGCTAGACAGTGCGAAAATGGCGCCCAATCTATGCGACCACAAGCCGGACGGAAGTCTGGTATCAAGGAAGAAAGTTAACTGGCGCTCCTGTAAAGTGCTTTCGGTAATTCTATAACACTGTACGTCATCGTCGTCAGCCTGACTACGCCCACTGCAGGGCAAACGCCTCTCCCGTGTCTCTCCAATAAACCCTGTCCTTTGCCAATTGCACGCCAGACTCATGCGAAATGTGATGTGATGTGACTGATCTGATGCGGCCTTAGACCTAATTAAAGGCGCATTCACCAGCGTCAAACCCGAAGCAATCCTGGAGCACCTCAGTCAAACCAACTGTGGCCACAAAACATACCATTATATGAGACAATTTCTTTCAGACAGCCAAGCCTATATACGCATAAAAGATGCGGAACACGGGCCATGCACCACCGGCTCGAAGGGAACACCTCAAGACGCGGCTCTGTCACCCCTCCTCTTCAATTTGGCAATGTTTCATCTTCCCTCCAAATTGTCTTCTCTGTCCGAGATACATCATGTTCTTTATGCAGATGATATTACAGTCTGGGCCACGCAAGGTAACCTGGGCCACATGGAATCCTGCCTGCAAGCAGCGCTGACCCTAGTCGACGACTGCCTGGCCTACTGCGGACTCCAGTGCACTCCAGCTAAATCAGGATTTGTGCACATACGTCCCTCCCCTCGGGACTACTCCGCTTCGCATCAGTCTCCCGTCAGGACTGATCCGGGAGGCAAAGGGGATCCGCGTCCTTGGCCTCTTCATCCACTACCAACGCAGAGCCGACACTACCCTAGCCAAACATCGCACGGTGGGAGACCTGGTGGGCCGCATGGTTTCCAAAAAGCGGGGCGGATTACGAAGCAAGCATGCACTCCAGCTTGCCCATGCTTTCGTAACGGGTAGAATCCTCTACTCAACTCCCTACTTGCACCTGCGCAAACAGGATGATGACCAACTGGAGGTCACCAACCGGAAAGTCATCAAGCTGGCTCTCGACCTCCCGGTCGCCACGACCAACCAGAGACTTCTGGCCTTGGGCATGGTGAACACTTTCTGGGAGCTTCAAGAAGCCCACTTAGTCAACCAGTACACGCGTCTTGCACAGACCACGTCCGGTCGCCGCCTCTTGCACCGTTTACACAACAAACACGACTACAACATTTAGGAAGGGGAGAGTGCCAGAACTCTAGAGACGCGCCCTCAGTGTCCGACCCCTTCCCCGCCACATGTCCACAGAAGACCATAGCGGTCGTCGCCAGGGGCGCGCGGAAGCGTTTGCGCGATACTATGATAACCAAGAATACGTGTATTACGTGGACGTTGCCGGCAGAAGAGTTGAAATCTGGGTTAGTTGGTACATTATACTTAAGAAAAACCAGCCAAAAAGACGGGGACAAAGGATTTGTGTGTGCCTCGTCCCTCCTTTGTCCCCGTCTTTTTGGCTGGTTTTTCTTAAGTATAACGTTGCCGGCCCACACCACGGGGGGTGGTACACGGCCGCAGTCGTGCACAACAAAAACACACTTTCAAAGCCTACAGCGCAAAATGCACGCGGAGAAGATTGCCACTGCTCTGGCTCTCACGAATCCCAAGTCGAAACACATCACCTACTCGCGAGAGGCCTGTCGGAACTACGAGCTGGGAAGGGCTCCCCCGCTTGCCTGGCGAATACTGCAATCTCGCTGCCGATACGAAGATACAACCGCACGTAACCTGATTTGGCCCCCGGTCGTCAGGGGCTCCACGAAAACGAACAGGCCGATCGGGCTGCCCGCGTACTCTATCCTCGGGTTATCTCCCTGTCCTTGGAAGCCCACTCCCAATCAGACAATCTAGCCCTTACATTCAAACATATGACCGATTACTACAGGGAGGAGCACCGGCGCTACCCGGCCCCTTGTAAGGGTCTGGGTCGCGCTGACAAGCGCTTCCTCATCGAAATTCTCACCAACACTGTACTGTGCCCGGCGGTGCTTAAACACTTCAATACATGCTTTGATGGCGCGTGCCAGTTCTGTAGGGAGGTGGCTGACACCTTCCACATGTCTTCAGCGTGTCAGTCAAACCCATCTATCCACCCCAAAGCCAACCCCACCACAGAGGATGGGAGGCGGCTCTATTCGGCTGTCACGACCTAAAGACCCAAAAGGCCTCGGTTCGACGGACGCGGGCGGCGTTGCTTGCCAATGGGGCCCCGGAAGAGGGGCTCCACCTAGTATTGTCAGGAAAAAGGGCCAATAGGGTCCTACCCCAATCACCTTTCTGTAAACCTTTAATAGACGATAAATGTTTTCCATCACCACCACCACCCCCTTAGCCGCTTGTATTCTAAGACGAACTGCCACTGATCCAGCACCGAAAAGAGTCATTTGGGCTCCTGGCCACCAGGGCTTACGGGGTAATGAGGCCGCTTACGCGGCTGCCTCAGCGCTTACTCACCGGGCTCCTTATCCCGCTCTTCTGGCTCGAAGACAACCCAGCCGCTGCTGCGGTTCAGGGAAATCATAACCGATTATAGCGAAAACCACCACCTTTTCCCGGCTCCTGCAAAGGGGCTGAGTAAGACTGAGGAGCGAACTTTAAGGCGCCTTCATACAGCTACTCTACCTGTCCTGCAATCATCAAACATTATGATCTTAACATGGATGGGCGATGCCCGCACTGTGGTAAGACCTATCATATCTTCCACATGGTGTGGGCACGTACTCAACATCCCCATCTCCCCCTTCCCCCAGCCCTTTCCGAGAGACATAGGGGACTGCCCTTTCAACTGATCCTCGCTCGAGTCCCAAAGGGTTCTGGTCAAACGGGAGCGAGACGGGGCCTCGTAATGCAGTGTCCCGGACTAGGGACGCCGACCGTGTAGTCCGGCCACTCTGTGGCTCCTAAACTCTATTCCACCAAATAAAAGTTTGCACCACCACCACCAACCACAGAGCAAGGGAGGAGACAAACGAGGGAGGGAAAGAAGGAAGAGGTGCCGTAGTGGAGGCCTGAGGAATAATTTTGACCACCGGGAGATCCTTAACGTGCACTTACATCATACAGCACACGGGCTGCTTTGCACTTCACCTCTATTGAAACCGGGCCGCAGTGACCTGGTTCGAACCCATGAATTGCGGCTCTGTTGTCGAACGCGCCCTCAACCATAACTTTTCTGTAAAAACCTAGTGCAAGCTGTTTAGTGTACTTTCAATAACTGTCTTGCCCGCAGCGTTTAAATATACCACGTGACAACGCGCTCCGTGGGCCCGAATGCGCCGCGACTACAGCGCCCTCATCCGTGCTTTGTAAAAAACACCACTCGCTTCGCGCGTTTCGTGCTGGCCGAGATAGGGCTTCGCGTTGTGCTTGGTTCCAAGATAAGCGCCTGTGGGTTGAGGCGGCAATTGAAAGAAAGCGCGGCTCCCGTTTCTGCGGCGATAACTGCATTCTCACGTTTGCAGAATGAATGCGGAGGAACGATGACAATCTCATGAGTGAATTTGGGAGCAAGATCCCAACAAGCAAAGACGCATATAACAAGCCTGATAACGTCGTGTGAATTACTCTGAAAAAAAAGGAGCTGTGCTTTCTTTCAATTGCCGCCCGAACCCACTGGCGCTTATCTTGGAACCAAGCCCAACGCGAAGCCCGGTATTGGCCAGCACGAAACGCGCGAAGCGAGTGACGGTTTTTACAAAGCGCGGATGAGGGTGCTGTAATCGCGGCGCATCCGGGCGCACGGAGCGCGCTGTCACGTGATACTTTTTAAACTCCGCGGGCTTTCGTTTTTAGCGAATAAAAACGACCACGCTAAGTCTATCTCGTTGGAAGTGCCTGGGTTAGACAATATTTGTGGAGCTCCACAACTTTCCTATTCATGCCTCAGCGTTTCAAGCTATAATTAAAAAGTTCATTTATTTATATCGACTAACTATTCAGATAGGAGGAGCGCAAAAATTACCGAAAACACTTTGGAAATTCTAAAGTGTGCTTGGCTAAAGCCTTCTGGTCAACCCACCGCCGCTCTTTCCAACCGCTTGGCGGGCTTCCCGCATGTACTATTTTTATTGTCTTTGGTGACTGCGGTCTCTAATTTGATTGCAGTATCTTAGAGCGAGCTCTTTTGCGCCTGTTTCTTTCGGCGTTCATTGTGTTGGACGGACGGACGGACGGATGGATGGACGGACGGACGGACGGATGGATGGATGGATGGATGGATGGATGGATGGATGGATGGATGGATGGACGGACGGACGGACGGACGGACGGACGGACGGACGGACGGACGGACGGACGGACGGACGGACGGACGGACGGATGGATGGACGGACGGATGGACGGATGGATGGACGGACGGACAGATGGATGGATGGATGGATGGATGGATGGATGGATGGATGGATGGATGGATGGATGGATGGATGGATGGATGGATGGATGGATGGATGGATGGACGGATAGACGGATGGATGGATGGATGGATGGATGGATGGATGGATGGATGGATGGATGGATGGATGGATGGATGGATGGATGGATGGACGGACGGACGGACGGACGGACGGATGGACGGACGGACGGACGGACGGACGGACGGACGGACGGATGGATGGATGGATGGATGGATGGATGGATGGATGGATGGATGGATGGATGGATGGAAACAACTTTATTACACAAAAAATCTTCCAGGGTGGTCGCCTACTCGTCCAGGAGTCCATGGGCTTGAGCTTCACGTAAAGCCCGATGGTGGTGGTATAACTTTATTTCCCACAGTAGGGGTCCTGAAGGACACTCGGCTAGGCGCCAGGTGCAGAGGGCAGGTCCCACATAGGCACAGAGAGCCCGAAGCTCTCCGCCACCGCGCGGGCCTCCTGGACAGCCCGAAGCTGGTCGTGAAGTGAAGTACTTTTTAGTACTTTGTCCCAATGTTCCTTGTTCTGGGCGTAGGCGTCAATTGATGCACAACTACACAGCATGTCGGTGAAGCCTAGACTGGTCACACATGTTGTCCGTCGTAGTCTGGGTCCATGTGCTTCATCCACCAGATATTTCCGGTCGGCGGGCTGAGCGGTCCGTAAAGCAGCAGTAAAGGAGATTCCCAAAGGTAGTGGAAAAGTGTGGATCTGAGCACGCCACAGGTGGTACAATCAGATGGAAACGTGCGGTGAAAGCATGAGAGACGGTGGGGGGAAACAAAACAACCTGCCTGTAATTGCCGCCATGGGGCGCTGGATGAAGGCGACAATGTCGATGCAGGCACAGTCACTCTTTCTGAGGCCCTAGGGTTTAAAGATAACAATGGTCATGTAAATAAATCTGCAGTGGAAGTCAGCAAAAAGCGATTGGAGGATTGGTGGCTGAAAAGCAGAGATGTGGCATAAGGTTAGAATAGTAGGAAACCGTAGGCAAAGTTGATGGAGAATCTTAATGAGAATTGCCAACACAGTAAACAAAAAAAAAATAAATAAAGAAAAGCTGAGCATGGTGGCAATTGCCACCACCCCGTTTCAAAGGGGGCGCTCCTATCCATCCATCCATCCATCCATCCATCCATCCAAGGTACTGTGGGGTGGTGGCAGTGTCATGCGGCTGAGTTTGTAGAATGTTGTGATTTGATGATATGTAGAGAGGACCGATGGGGCCTCTTTCGCAGGACTGGGTGCCTGGTCTCCGGTGTCCGGGAGGAGAGGTCTCGGGTCAGCGCATGAACGCGCTCATTACCGGGGATCGAGGCATGCCCAGGAACCCACGACAGAGTAACCGTTCGGTCCAGAGAGGTGACTATGGCAAGAATACGATGTGTTGCCGGCGTCGTCACGCCCTTTAGGTAGTGGCGGTACGCGGCCTGGGAATCTCTGCAAATTTCGATTACGTTTTTGTCAATGGTGGAGTGGGCCAGCGCAAGTGCGATGGCGGCTCCTTCCGCTTCTGCAGGCGAATTAGTCCGGATAGTGGCGGCGGCCCCCACTGTGCCGTCTTCATAGGCTGCGACTGCCGTGAAATATCCTGGTTTCAAATTTTCTGCCCCGTCGACATAAAGGATATCGGAGCGGTTGCTGTAGGTTTTCGTGTAATCGCTCGCTCGTGCCTGCCGCCTACCCTGATGGAGACTAGCGCTCATATTGCGCGGTAGGGGCTTCTCATATATGTGATCCTGAGTGCACAGAGAAATCATATAAGGAGTAGGACTTGTTGGGGTGGGAATGGGTGGATTGAGACGTAGCTGTCGCAGTAGGCGTTGTCTGTTTCTGTGCGATTCAGGCGGACTAATTGGTTGGAGCGTTGAGCCTCAATTAATTCGATCACTGTATTGTGGGTACCAGTGGCCAGGAGACGTTTCGTGCTAACCGTGCATGGAAGACGTAGGGCGGAGGTGACAGCCGTGCGTATTAGGATGTCTGCCTGTTGTATTTGCCGCTGAGTGAGTATGTGATATGGGAGGTGGTATGTAATGCGGCTAATGATTAGTGCATTTGTCATATTGAGGGTCTCGCGTTCTGACAACCCTTGATTGCGTACTGCCACCTGCCTGATAAGTGCAGCGACCTGTTCACCTGAGGCACAATGGCCACTGGATTCCCGTACATGTGCAGTTCAATCTGGGGGTCACTAGCACTAGGGAGGGGTTCCAGCTGCAGGAGTTCCGATTTCTTTGGAGAGCAACGGAGTCCTGTGTTTGCTAAATGAGTGGTGGTGATGTCTATGGCAGATTGCAGGATATCCCGGGCTATTCCAAGGGATCCTTCCGTTGTCCAGAGGGTTATATCATCTGCTTATATGGCTGTGTGGAGCCCTGGGATAGCAGCAAGGGCCTTTTCCAGTGGCGCTAGGGCAATGTTAAAAAGTAAAGGTGACAGAACCACCCCTCCCTTGTGGGTACCCCAGTTAGGCAGGGGGAAAGGCTGGGATGCAATATCCCCAAGGTGGAGTTCTGCCGCGCGTCGCTGAAGGAAGGCCCGAATATATTGCCATATGCGGTGCCGCATCCCGCGGTGGCTAATGTCGTGAGGATATGGTCATGGCTTATTGTGTCGAAAGCCTTATGAATATCCAGGGCCAGTATGGCTCGCGTACTGGCTGTATGGCGCTTGGTGCAAAAGAGGGACTCTTTAAGGGCAAGAAGTACGTCTTGCGCCGAGATGTTTGGGCGGAAGCTGAATTCAGCGTTGGAGAGAAAGCCTGTTGTTTCTAGAAACGGTTGCAGGGGACTGAGAATGACATGCTTGAAGAGCTTGCCGACACAGGTCGTTAAGGAGTTGGGGATCAAAAATTTGAAGAGTGAGGGGTTTGTCCGGTTTGGGTATAAATCGCATGCTGGCATGGGCCCAGGCTGATGGGAGCGTCCCAGCTTGCCAGTGGTTATTAAAGAGCTCCGTGAGTTCCTGGAGGGAGGCTTCGTCCAGATTGAGTAGTGTCTTGTACGTTATGCCATCCGGCCCCGGCGCCGTAAAGCGGCGAATACGAAGAGTGCTCGGCGGACTTCGTTTAAGATGATGTCGGCATCAAGTTATGTGTTAGGTGGAGGTAGATTGGGTGGATCTACTGACTGAAGGGGTGTGGGTATATAAGTGTCCCGTAATTGGCCAATTACGTCGGTGCCCTTTTGGAGCTCTAGTTGTATTAGACGTTGTGTGTTTACTTGTGTCTGAGATTTAGTGGTTGTTGGATCTAAGAGAGCGCGTAAGAGGCACCACGTGCGTTTTGTGCTTAATGTGCCCTTGAGATCGTTACAAAAGGTTGCCCAGTCCACGCGGGCTAGCGTGTAAGCGTATTCTTCTGCCTCGCCAGTGAGAGCGGCTATGCGGAGTCTCAATTTGCGATTGTGTCGCTGGTGACGCCAGCGCTTGAGAAGTCCCTGTCGGGCCTCCCATAAATGAGCCAGATGCGGAACAACCTGCGGTGCCTTATGGGTATTTTTAATTTAATTTATTTCATTTTATTTATTTAGCAATAATGTAAACCTTTCACAGGCCTATACAGGCAGTGGGTTACAAAGGTATTCACAATATACAACACCTTGTAAAATATATTAACACTCGAACTTATTACCTGGAACAGATCATCATTCCAACCAAAATCAAACTGTAGAAAAGAGCAGAAAAAAAAGCTTCCGCGTTATGGCACTGAGTAAAACAAAGATTCTACCTTATTGACAAAGCTAGACACAGAATCGTTGTCAATAACATCCCGTGGCAAAGAATTCCAAATCTCTAGGACGACGGAAAAAAAGAAAACTTAAAAGTATTGCACCGTGTTACGTATGGCCGGATGTGCTTATCATGATTTTTTCGTTTAGTGTGACGGTGTGGTGGCTGCACATACTGATCTTTGTTGATACGGAGTGACCCATGGTAAAGCATGAAAAGAAACTTCATGGCGGCAACGCGACGTCTACTCGCAAGTGTGGGAATGCCTGCTTGTGTTCTAAGAGCACTGACGCTTTCACACCGGGTGTATTTCGAGTAGATAAATCGTAGTGCTTTATTTTGCACTCTTTCCAAGCAATCTATCACGTACTGTTGATGCGGGTTCCAGATTATGCTACCATACTCCAGAATTGGTCGAACTAGAGTTTTGTAGGCTTTAACTTCACGAGGAGCCTTGCCTAATTTTCTTCGTAAAAATCCTAGTGTTTTAAACGGTTTTGCACAGGTGTTGTTAATATGTACATCCCATTTCATTCTGCGTGTAAATATTACCCCTAAATACTTAACAAAGTCTGCTTGGTTGTGAACGGACCCCCCTTGAGTGTAGCTGAACCTTAACCACAATTTTTTATGACTTACACTTAAATACTTAGTTTTTTCTGCGTTTATTTTCATGCCCCACTTTTCGCACCAGAGAGCAATGTTATTTGATGACATATTGAGTTTCCATTGATCCTCGACTCCCCGCACGACTGTGTAAATCACACAGTCGTGAGCAAAAAGTCTGATTTTCACCCCATCGACAATACCAGAGCAAACAACATTAATATATATAAGGAATAATAAAGGTCCCAGGACGGATCCCTGCAGTACACCTGAAACTTCTTTAAGGTTTCCGATTCATTATTATTTATAACTACATATTGGGTGCGATTTGACATATAAGCTTCTATCCATGCTATTACTTCCGAATTAATGCCTATGAGCTTTGTTTGTGAATTAATTTAGAGTGCACAACACCGTCATAAGCCTTAGAAAAATCAATAAAAATGCTGTCAACTTGTTGCTGTCAATCGGGAATTGATTGCTCTCATGAAGTCATGCGTTATTTCTAATAATTGCGTGACTGTGGACAGCTCTTTTCGGAAAACGTGTTGTGTCGGATTCAATAAGTTCTTTTCTTTCAAATAACTCAGAATTGCTTTGTTAATAATGTGTTCCATAAGCTTGCAACAACCACTTGTAAGAGATATTGGTCTGTAGTTGTCAACTACTAATTTGCTTCGGTGTTTATGAATGGGTATTATTTTCGCGCGAAGCCAGTCAGCAGGGAGCGTGGCAGTTTTCAGTGACTCGATGAATATAGTATGCAGGAAAGGGGATATCTGCTGCGCATATCGGTTCAAAAACAGATTTGGGATACTGTCTGGGCCGGATGATTTTTTCGTGTCAACCTGCAGAAGTAGGTTTAGCATGCCTTGCTCAGTTATTATTATCTCGGGCAACAAAGAATCAAAAGTTGTCTCAGCTATGCTTACCGCATTTGTTTGCGTGAAAACTGATTGGAAATACGTGTTGAAGGAATTGGCTATTTCGTGTTCGTCCTCGACGACTATGCCAGCAATTTCTAATTTTCTGGTGTGGTCTCTTGGCTCCGCCAAATATCGCCAGAATTTCTGTGGTTGTGTTTCCAAGAAATTTGCTAATGTGTCGGTAAAAAATAACCTCCTTGCTGCCCTGATCTCCATCCTCAGTTGACTTGACAGCGCAGCCACCTCTAATGTATTGCCTTTTCTTTTATGCGAAGCATACTACTTTAGCTACCACTTCAGCCCTTCACCGTGGTTATGCGCCTCCAAATCACGTTATACATGACGTCACACCACGTGACACGATGACGTCACGACAGTAGAGAAACGGGGGCCCACCTCGTGCCGTCGCTGTGGTTGTGCGCCTCCAAATCACGTGATACATGACGTCACGACAGTGGAGAAACGGGGGCCCACCTCGCGCCGTCGCTGTGGTTGTGCGGGTCCAAATTACGCGACACGATGATGCTTCGCATTCTCCAGGCTTAACCAAGTTAAGCCTCAGCCATTTTTATCTTTCTACGCAATTTTCTTTTCCGGTGTATTATTGAACGCGTTATCCACGGAGCTTTGCGTTTAATTCTTTTATGTCTTGTGGGAATGAAGTTGTATTCGCAGTGCGCAATCGCATTCTTTAGTTTTACCCACAGGCTGTTTACGGACACTGATCCTCGGGATCCTCGGGAAAAATCATCTCACGCTGTCAAGCAAGTCTATTACACTCTCATCTTCAGCCCTGCTGTAGTCTTTCACTGCTTTCATCGAAGAACTTATACTGCGTTTATTATCCGCGCTGAAGTTACAGCATGTTAATACAAGCACCTTGTGATCAGAGATACCTTCTTCTATTGTAATTATTGGATTTAATCATTCAGACAGGAAGGCAAGATCAAGAATTGCGGGGAAGTTTCCTTGCACTCGAGTAGGTTCTTTAACAATTTGCGTCAATGAGAGACTGAACATTATATCTAGGAGCCACTCACAGCTATGCACTTCTTTATTTCCAATCGTCATTGTATCCCAATCAATTCCCGAAAGGTTGAAATCTCCACTTATCAACACTTTAGTCCGCTCATTGACTTTGCTACGTAAGAAGTCGTGCATTTTAATAAGATAATCTTCAGTCTCCCCAGGACGTCTGTATATGGCACCTATTAATATCGAAGATTCGTTAAATCTTAAATTGCACCAAGAACTTTCACGATTAGCTATTCCGGGGTCTTGCTGGAATGTCAGACTTTGTTTAATGGCAATAGCCACCCCGCCTCCCCGGCCATCACGATCTGAATGAAGTAGCGAGTAGGAGGGAGGGATTATTTCATGATCGTCTATACTGGAATGCAACCATGTTTCTCTGATTATGACCACATCAAGGGAATACAACAGCAAAAGTTCTTCTAATTTGTCAGTTTTATTGACAATGCTTCTGGTATTAAAGCTTAAAATTGTAAGTTGTGCTGTAGTATTCTTGTGTCAGTCCTGCCCACTGGTATTGCCGTTGACAGTGTTTTGTTTTCGATTCACTAGATGTCGCTTGTTTTCTGTGTCGTCCCACATATACAGATCATCATTAACCTTGAGTTTGTTAAACACTAGGGCTACCTTATCGCCTTTCGAGCGCTCGAATTTAGATGATTCCCACAACTTTCGACGGGTTTCTCGGACACTTTCCGAGAAACGGATGATATCGATATGGCATCGATATGACTATCGACATGGATATCGATATGGCACTGTCTTTCAACTTGAAGAAATTGCGCAATACTTCCATCTTTTCGGCAAAATCGTAAAATCGCAGGATAACAGGTCGTTCGCGACGGGCATTTCTAGAACCAATTCGGTGAATTCGTTCTACAGAACGGACCTCGATACACAGCATGTCTTCAAATGTCTCTTTTATGACTGCTTTATCCAGTGCTGCTCTGTCTTCTTTAGCGCCTTCATTTAAACCGAAGATGACCAAGTTATTCCTTCGACTACGATTCTCTAGATCGTCGATTTTCCTCTTTACTTGTGTAAATTCTTTTTCCATGTCGCTGACTGCTTTCACGCATTATTTTACCTTTTCATGGTCTTCCCTCAATGTGGCGAGTGATGCTTCCATTTCGGTCAGCCTACGCTCCACACATTCCAAACCATTTTGTAAAATAATTTGAGACGCCTTAATCGCTGACACCATAACGTGTATATCATCCAATTTATCCGAAACCGGGGTTCTCCTCTACGTCACCGCTGAGCTTCAGCAACAATTTGGCTACACAGAGCATTTCACAGCAACAGCACAACAAGCACTGCGGGCTCGGCCGCACAACAAGACCAACGCAATTGCTCTTTACAGATTTGACATTGAACCATTTGTCACTAACCTGAAGAACGAAGAGCACACAATTTAACATTGTGCGCCGATCGGTGCCGCCGAGTCCACTGAGTCGTCCGCTGTGCTGGCTCTTTCTTTTGAAGGCTTCCCACGAAGTCCCGGATGACGCAGGTGTCCCGGATGTCGCACCGAAATCGTGTTCCAGCCGGTGGATATCGTCCACGTGCTTCTGCGTTGTCGGCTTTAGTGCCAGCATGATGACCGGGCGGAACATTACATCGTGTCCTGTTGAAGTTGGCAAAGTGTATCGGCCCGAGGGTGGTGGAAAGATGCCATCGCCGGGTGAGTCTACCGCCAGGAATACCTGAAGAACGGAGAGCACACAATTTAACATTGTGCGCCGATCGGTGCCGCCGAGCCCACTAAGTCGTCCGCTGTGCTGGCTCTTTCTTTTAAAGGCTTCCCACGAAGTCCCGGATGACGCAGGTGTCCCGGATGTCGCACCGAACTCGTGTTCCAGCCGGGGGATATCGTCCACGTGCTTCTGCGTTGTCGGCTTTACTGCCAGCGTGATGACCGGGCGGAACATTACAGCGTGTCCTGTTGAAGTTGGCAAAGTGTATCGACCCGAGGGTGGTGGAAAGATGCCATCGCCGGGTGAGCCTACCGCCAGGAATACCTGAAGAACGGAGAGCACACAATTTAACATTGTGCGCCGACCGGTGCCGCCGAGCCCACTGTTCGCCTGGATGCTTTTGCTGTTCGCCTGGATGGCCTTCACCAGACGGTCTGTCCAGTCAGTGACAGTACGGGATTCTGTAGAATCAGCTGCCAAGTACGAGCGCAATTGGTCCCAGTCAGTGAGAAGCTGCGAACGAGGGTTGAAAATCTTGGAATCGTAAGCACTAACAGTGGAGACTGGAAAGTGGTCACTTTCAAGGCTGTCTTGGACCACCGTGTGAGATTTAACGATTATAAGGTTCAACAAGGGGAAGCTTTGGGCCAGTTGGTCAGACATGTTGGGGAGCAGGGATAACCGCAAACTTGACAGGACTGAAGATCGAGAAGAGGACAGGACGAGCGGTACCGCAGCCGTGGCCTCGTGGCAGAGCGCTCGCCTCGGCTTCGGGAGGTGGTGGGTTCGACTCCCGCCGCCGGCCGGGTACCCACCGGTTTTCTCAAAATGGGTACAAGCTATGGCCCGGCCTGGTGCTCGGCTTACTAGGGCCACTTTGCTTGGGAAAGGAGCCTGCGCCTTCAAATCCCGTCACTGTGGGCAGAGAGCCGTGTGGACAAAGCGAAATAAACCCGGCCACAAATTAGGCTTATGCCGCACGAGGCGGACTTATGGTTGCTTGGCGGGGGAACTTATCACTCATCCGTCAAGGCAACTGTTTGGTCTAAGACCCTTTTCCCAAGCATTTCACCCTAGAAGAGCTGAGCACCAGGCCAGGGGAAATCTTGTACCCATTAAAGAAACCGGTGGGTACCCGGCGGCAATGGGGATCGAACCCAGCACCTCCCGAATGCGAGGCGGATGCTCTACCACAAGGCCACGCTTCGGTGAACCGCTCGTCCTGTCCTCTTCTCAATCTTCAGTCCTGTCAAGTTTGCGGTTATCCCTCCTCCCCAACTTTAACGATTATGTTCGGTGTGGGCCATGTGAGATCGGGTATGGTGTGTCGCGGGTGACACTTGTGCCAATGCGAGCGGGTACGGTGGGGTTTGTCATGAGGCTCAGGTTGTAATCAGCCATTGCGGTAGAAATGAGGTTACCTTTGGGGGTATGCGAGGTGTATCCCCAGTGCGTGTGACGTGCATTAAAATCACCCACCACAAGGGGCTTTGAGGGAGGAAAGGAGCCCAGGATGCCCGGAATAACTCTGCCTTTATCTTTAGGATTGCTGTCTATGTTAATAATAGTGAGGCCATATGTGTGTCCCGGTGAGCTGAGCTCTATCGCGGTATACTGAGTGCCCTTACTGTCGGGCGCATTGTGTTCACTGGCGTTGCCGTTGACGTTTACACTGCGATCATTTTAAGGAAAGGAAGCGCTCATAATTGGCTCCCTGGGTCAGTGGACGCCTGAACTGCGCTTTTGTGTTGTTGCGGCTGCAAGAGCCGTTGCCTAGCCACCGTCGTGGTGGACACCCGAACCGCGCGGTTCAGGAAGGAAGGCAGTGGGAGTGAAAGAAGAAAGACAAAGAGGAGCCGTAGTGAAGAAAATGAAAATTCTGTTTGAGGAAAGGAAATTAGGCAGCAACTGTCTCTCATCTCTCGGTGGACACCCGTCATCCGTTTGCAGAGTAAGGGAGGAAGTGGGAGTGAAAGAAGGAACAGAAAGAGGGCTCGTAGTGAAGAAAATGAATTAGAGGAAAGGAAATTACGGAGGTCGTTGCGCCCCTGCGCGGAGGCGAGGCCACAGTTGGCACGATTCCAGCGCAAGGAAGGACACCGCGACCACGGACGGACACCGCAAGCATGGACGGACCCGACGAGCATCAGCCATTAAAGGCTTTCGCTTTAAAAATTGGTACTGCAACTTTAGATAAACCCAAACAGCATGCACGTGATTTCAGTTTTGAAGACCGCTTAGTTTGTTTTTTTTTTATCTTGGTCGAAGTTAGCTGGGACAACCTTTATATATAAACCCGGCGAGGCGACAACTCTTCTTCTTCTACCCCAGCGGAGCCCATCTGGTGGAGAGAGCGGCGACGCCAGCGACGTCGCCGGCGGCGCCATCTGTTGGAGCGCGGCTGCGGCGTTGCTAGGCAAAGGCGGCTCACACAGAGTTTCTTACTATTACCTACAGGAAAAGTTGGCGGCGCTGCACTTCAGCCAACATGGACGCTCAAAGCATCATGGGACGGTTGGCTACTCATTGCGGAACAGTCGTATTTTTTCGGGAACACGGAGTGGCACTACTAAGAGGTTTCATTCCCAAAACACTGTTAAAAATAAAGTTTATCCTCCTCCTCCACTCAAAACACTGTTCGTGGGTGCGCAGACGACTTTCGCGCGAACGCAGTGTGCAAAACCATAGTCATGAAAACGCAACGACACACGACGCCAGTAAAATGTTTCGCTATTCCAAAATGCCACTAAAAAACCTCTTAAAGTATCTAAGCAACAAAATGTTTTTTGAAAACTTATTTACTTTTAAAAATGCGCCTGTTAATCACGAAATAATAGTTTTTATAGTGTTCATTACTTGGCCAATAAGAAAGCCAGCCATCTCTTATTTGGGGCGAACTATGCATTAACATGCTTTTCTGCTCGTTTGTTGAAATTTACATCCAGGATATTGAACGTTAGGACATTCGTAGTTATCGAACAGCTTTATTTTTCTATTATTTTTGGCCAAAAGTCGTAGTTTTGCAGCCGGTAGCTCACCGCCCCATGATGCTTTGAGCGCCCATGGTGGCTGAAGTGGTCTCGAAGGGCCTCCATGCAAACTCCCATAGACGGGTTGCCAGCTTTCCCTCTAGGCAATAGTAATAAACTCTATGGCGGCTCAAGGTCGTTGTGGGCCACGGCATGCGGCCACTCCATCAAATACGTGGGAGCCATCCACCGCTGCACCCCATACCGTGGCAGTCCGGATGCCTGCACAAACTGCAGACAGCCGGGTCACCGCCACGACGTATGCCCGAGTCCCAAGACAAATATCTGCCCTCGTTGTGGAACACAACACTCCCAAGAAGACACAGTTTGCACGCCCAAGTGCATTCTGTGCCAGGGCCCACACCTGACAGGCACGGGATTCTGCAAGGGACGAAACCTCCACCAGCCACCGAAACAGCCAAACCACCCACAAACGCAGCAGCACGGCTTGGTCCTATCCAGAGAAAATTTTCCCCATTTGTCATCCGGACTCCCACAGCCCAACCAAAACAAACCAGCTTGGTCAGTGCCGTTGAAACAAGTCTGGAACACCTCAGCCTCTTCACACAGGCACACGACATCCTTGACTGCACAACCCAGTCTACAACAAGCCCTGGCAAAATCTCAGGAGGAGGCAGCAGCGGCTAAAGCAGAAGCAACATCAGCCCGAGCAGAAGCCGCCGCCTTGCGTCAACACATCACCAAGCTGGAAGCCCAGATAAGTGCTCTTGCCGCTGGTTCTACCCTTCCACCTGCTCCCGCTCTTACCACATCCCAAACTCCTCCTCCCAACCCGCCTACCGCCGATACCTCGTCCTCCCACTCCGAGCCTAATTCCTCTCCTGATTTGCTAGCAATGGAGGCTGACACTGATCCCTTTACAAATTAACCTCCGTGCACAACGCCCCCTCCCTCCACACCCATCTCACTAAACAACATACCAACCGTGCTTGAATCATTTGCAGCTTGCTTTGAGGCAAAATTGCAGGACGCTATAACTCGCATCAACGAGGAATGCACACCCATCAAAGACGCAGTAATCCGCATAACACAAGACAACGCTATTCTTAACCACCGATTCGATGTGCTAACGCAAGGATTCTCTGTACGCTGTAACGATCTTGAGTCCCCACTCCCAAAGCGTGACCCCACACCAAACAGAGGCAAGAAGCCCAAAGCACCGGAGGAACAGGCCAACCCTATCCCTACCATAGTTCAGGGCTCCCAACCTCCCGTTACAGCTCCCTCCTCTATAGATTGTCATGATGGCAGTTCCACTCCATAATCTTGCACTCTGGCAGTGGAACTGCCGGGGGTTTTGTCAGAAGCGTCACGTAATCTGCCAACTGCTGTCCTGCGCTACAGGACCCGATATCCTTGCCCTGCAGGAACCCTCAAACCCACTCACCCTACCCGGCTATGCTCCTGTTCTGCCCACATACCCTACACCCCCTCGGGTAGCATTTCTGGTTCGTCGTTCAATCACAACCATCTCCCATTCCATAGTGATTGAAGACATTGATCATCTTCTTATTGAGCTTGTGCCGCAACACGCTCGAGCGAACAGTGTCTTCATCCTAAATGTATATAGCCACCCTAAGTGCCTTCAAGGTAACTTCGAACGCCTATTTACCCTCGCGAAGCGCATAGCCAACAAGTGCCCCTTACTCGTCGTGGGAGATTTTAACGCCCCACATAACCCACACGACACACCGAAAGGACGTCGGGTATGGTTAGCCGCGCAGCAAGCCGGTCTCTCCCTGCTCACAGACCCCACCTCTCCTACACGCACGGGAAACTGTGTCTGTAAAGACACTACACCAGACCTCACGTTCGCACATCGACTCCCTCACGCCACATGGTGCAACACACAAGAGAATCTTGGTAGCGACCATTTCATCATCGAGATTCTCTTACACATTCAACTACATTGCAGGCCTCCCAGAGGCTCCACTCTAGCAAAGTGGGACTCTTTCCGCTCACGTAGAACAGCACGCACTTTCGTCCCCATCACGGACATCACCGCATGGACCGAGCAGCTAAAAAGCGATGTCCGATCCGTAACTTGTACTCTACCCGAAGACTGCCCAAACGACACAATTGACTCCCGCCTCCTACATTTATGGGAGGCTAAAACAGGCCTAGAGCGCCGCTGGCAAAGCCAGCGATGGAACCGCACACTAAAGCGTCGCCTCGCCCGCCTTAACAAAGAGATAGAAACACACGCAGCGAATCTTTCACGTCAAAACTGGGAATCTATCTGCAACAGATATTCCACTAGGTGGCGCCGCCCTGGTTAGCTGGCTGCCTACCGTGCTCTGCTTTAACCTGCCCCTGGCCTGATCCAGGGCCTCGCCCGCCGCTGGATTTACACTCCATCGCTTCAGGTAGGCTCCCGAAGCACGTGGAAACCATCGGCATCACGGCCCGCTGCCGAACTGGCCCTCCAAGCGTCTCCAAAACTGTGAAGCGGCGCGGCGCCTCGCTAACCCTAACGCGCCGCGCCTGCACCGCCGCAATGCAGCGTCTGACCAAGCCCCTGCAGCCCAGACCCACCGATGCCGCCACCGCCGGGCCTGCTCCAACCACGTCGACAGCTGTCTCTCAAACGGCTACGTTCAACGCCGCCCACGCAACCGAGCACATTCCTGCCGCACTGAACGCCTTGAGCGACGCTGGGAGCACCGGATCGACGGCCGCGGCGCAGCGTCCACACCTTGCCAAATCCACGCTCAAAGGGACGCCAAGAGCTTCGGGGCCATAGACGCGTCGCAGCCGGCTGCGTTCGTCACCGCCGCTGGAGCCGCTGCACCTACTCAAGCCAAAGGTCCCACTGACACCAAGACCTCCAGCCCGGCACCCGCGTCGCACATTGAGACTCCGGCTGAGGACTCAGCCATGGACCTTACGACGTCCCCGGCAGACGACACTCCATCCCAGGAAATCGGCTGGAGCACCATCGGTGCCAACCGTAAGCCTGCCACCGCAGCCCGACCCCGCGCCGAGCTCATCACAGTTGCCATCCAGCTTCCCCCTGGAACCCTCACCCCCAAGCTACCTCTCTACGACGTACTCGCCGCAGTCGCCTCCGCTGCACAACTTTCCTCCAAGACCAGTGCCGACATCACCCTTCAGGCCAAGCCAGCCCAAAACCTCGTGTTTCTAAAAACTCATTCTCCTCTCACCGCCCACCTCCTACTTTCTGTCACGCATCTTCAGCTTCATGGTAAGCCTGTCACCATCAAAACTTACACCCCCCATGCTCCCATCTCATGCGTCGGCTTCATCCATAACGTCGGGGGCCACTTCAGTCCTGATGACCTCATGCATGATCTGGAATCTTTCAAAACAGATATTCTCGCTGCTCGCATGATGGGATCCACTCAGTCGGTGCTCATAACTTTCGCTGGGACCGTCATCCCCCACTTTGTATATTTCAAACGCGTTGCCTTCCGGTGCCGTCCTCATAAACCTCCCACCTGCACCCGTTGTCTCACTCTAGGACACCGCGCCCACCAATGACCCCAGCACAGCGTTCCGGCCAAGTGCCGTCGCTGTGCTGCTCCTCTACCCGCTGACGCTTCCGCTCATGTGTGTGCCCAGCCCTGGTGCGTTCATTGCCAGGTAAACACCCACCCCTCCCTCGACCCCACTTGCTCCTTCCTCCTTGCTAAACAACGCGAGTGTGCCAAAGCTGCATACCTCCGACGCCTAGCTTTGCGCCGGGCCACTCAACCCACCACCCCTTCCTCCTCCTCCTCCTCTAATCATGAATTTCATCAGCTCCGATCACGTCACCACCAGGCTCCTATGCCGCCATAGTTAAAGGATCCGCGGTTCCAGCGTCCCTCTCTTCCCCTACACCACCCTCTCCATCCCTTACTGATGAGAACCGCTCGTTCGACCTCTGCCTCGCTATGCTCGAACGCCAGCAGCGAGAGCAGCAGCGCATTTCCCACGACCTACAACAGCAGATCCATGCCTTGACCCAAACCCTCCAGACAACCACATCCTCTCTTACCTCCCAGCTCACAAAGCTAAATGAGCACCTTGCCACGTTCACCGCACCCTCCTCCACCGCCCAAGTCGCCCCTTTGGCTTATCTTGTCGAAACCACCACACAGGCACACCACACTCGCTTGGTTCAGCTAGAGACATCGGTTCTCCAAATTATTACCACCCTCCAAGCACAATCAAAGCAATTGGAATCCTTCACTTCTATGCTCCAATCCGTCCATGAGTCACTGCCCCCAGCAAAAAAGAAGGAACGCGTACCATCGCGAGCCTCTACCTCTCCACTATCATAATGACGTTTGGCGAGGACCTCGAGATTGTGCAGTGGAACTGCCGAAATCTTCGCCACAATAAGACCCCCCTCCACCATTATCTCCTCACCCGCCCCTCCCTGCCCCATTTTCTCCTTCTCCAGGAGACTCGGACGGCCCGCACTGTCCCAGGCTACCGCGCCTACCATGCCACTACGTCCACACCACTTGCGTCTATTTATGTACGCAGCGACGTGCTCATGGAGCGACTTGACATCCCCTGCACCCTCCTTAAATATTTAGTTGGTGTGGTCTATTACCAACGTTCTTCCCGCGTCTCACTCACCCTTTTGTCTTTCTAAAACCCCCCTGTCACGTCCTCTTCATTCTCTGCCCTTGGCAACTTCCTTCACTCTCTTCCTTCTAACTCCCATCTCCTCTTTGGTGGCTACTTCAATGCCCCTCATACACTCTGGTTCTACCCTCAAACCCTCAAACCCGGCCACCTCCTCCACTGCCTGGCCCAGGAACGCCACCTCACCCTTCTTAATACTCCTGGCTGCCCTACTTGAGCGGGCACTGCCTCACAGCGCCCCACGACACCTGACCTCACTTTCTCTCAGGGTTCACTTTCCTTTCACTGGCAGGTGACAGCCTAAACTCTTCTCAGTGACCACTTCCTCGTCCATATTCACACCTCTCTTTCCCACATCCCTCGATGCCATCCGGTCATTCACACTGACTGGCACGCCTTCCGCACTAATCTCGCCTCCGACTCCTTTCAGTCCTACGACGACTGGACGTCGCGCATCACTGCAGCGCTCACGTCCAGTAGCCGCCGCATTCGCACTCGTCACACAGTCCCAGACCCAGATCCTCATCTTCTCAGTTTATGGCGTCGCCGTAAACGTCTTCAACGCTCCTTTCGCTCCTACCCCAAAATTCCCAACTCTCCTCCCGGATCACTGCTCTGCGGGCCGAGATCGTGCAAGCCCTCCACCATGTTGTCACCACCTGCCACTCCGTAACTCACCTACTGCGGCGCGTGGTCACTCGGCGCTCAGGTCTCCACGAGGCTCACGCGTGCCGAGTTGCCCACGCGCTGGCCCTCAACAAGGTCTTGTACTTTGCACCCTACATTTCCTTCAATCAGACTCAACTTAACACTCTCGAGACTGCCCTTGTGGGCCTCTACAAGGCAGCTCTCAACCTCCCTATCACTACCTCTACTGCTAAGATCTTTGCCACAGGCCTCTTTCATCCTCTCCGTTCTCTTCTCTCTCTCCATCGTGACTCGCAGCTTGCCCGCCTTTCCCTTACCCGTCAGGGTCAGTGGTTACTGACTCAAGCGGGTATCTCGCCCATTCCCATCGCCCCTTTTACCTCTCCTATACCAACCCCTGCTCCCAATCTTCGTATCCTCCCCCTCCCGACCAACATGTCCCCCGTCCTGCACGCCGGCCGTCGTCATGCGGCCGCGCAGCATCATTCCCCTCTCTTTGATACCCAGGGTGTAGCCTACACGGATGCCTCCTTCCTGGCTCCTCGAGGTTCCTGCGGCTATGCCCTGTACCATCCCCACCTCCCCGCTCCTGAAACCCACACCAGCGGGCTATATCTACACCCTCCGGATGCACTGTCCCTCGAGGTCCTCGCCATTGCACATGCCCTTCAGTCATTTGCTCTCCTTCCCTCTCTTCAAGAGTACACAGTCTATTCAGACTCACAAGCCGCTATACACCACATACAGAAACGCACCCTAACCCCTTCTCTCCAACGGGAGGTCGAACGAGCGGTCTCCGCATTGCAGCCTTCCATCGTTTTCCTCCGCTGGGTCCCTGGGCATTCAGGGATTGACGGCAATGAGCTGGCCCATTAGCTCGCCCGAGACACTTTTCCGGGCATCGTTGATCCCCTGGCCCAAGCCCTCGGAGGACGGTGGGAGACTCACCCTTCGCCGCACCATAAACGAGGTCTACCTCGAGCTCCGCCTAGACAAACGCCTTTACCCTCCCCCTCATCCATCACTCACAGTGCCGGAGGCTCGCCTTCTTCGGCACGTTCAAATGAATACAATCATCACCCCGTCTCGGCTCTTTCTCTATCGCTATCGATCAGACCCTTCCTTTCCCAACTGCCCCTGTATCTATGCGGACCTAGCCCATTGCCTCTTTTATGGCCCGGCTGCTCAGCAGTCGGGTTCCTACCCCCCACTTTCTTTATCCATCACCACCTGGCTCGACTGGCTTGGCGCTGAAGGGGAGGAAGAACAGCGACTTCTGGTAGCCCAGGCGGTCGACATGCTCGGCCTGTAAATTATGACCGAATAAAGGTCTCTTACTACTACTACTATCTGCAGCAATCTTGATGGCATTATGAGTGTGCCTCAGACCTGGAACCTTTTTCGGCACTCAATAGACTCCACTCACTCGAAGACTGCCCAGAGACACGGCCTCACTAAACTCATACATACTTCAGATATACCTCCACCAGACCTCCTCCAAGACCTTCGAGAGCAATACTTCCCCACATACCCTCCTGCACACCACCCTGATTATGCAGGCCCCCTAACGACCAGCTTGACCAACCCATTACAGAAGCAGAGGTCCAGGCTGAACTCCAGACACTTAACACGTCCTCAGCCCCCGGCCCAGACGGGGTGCACAACAACAAGGCTGTCAGGAATATCGACGCACGATCTATTTCTGCACTTACAGAATACTTTAATGAGTGCTGGCGACTGGGCACCCTCCCACCACAATGGAAAGAGGCGAGAGTTATTTTCATACCCAAACCTGGCAAACCTCTGCTTACTTCTAACCTCATACCCATCTCCCTCACATCTTCTGTTGGCAAACTCATGGAGCATGTACTCCAGCGCAGGCTTTGCCAATGGAGCATGTACTCCAGCGCAGGCTTTGCCAATACCTAAAAAGCAACAATCTCATGCCCACTAGCATGTTTGGATTTCGACCAGGGCTTTCCACACACGACGTCTTCTTTGAGCTAAAACATCACATTCTCGACTCACAGACCTCCGACACTAAAGCTATCCTAGGGGTGGATCTCACTAAGGCATTTGATAACGTTACACACTCAGCTATCCTAGAAAACCTTACGACCCTGGGAGTCGGCGCCAGGGTGTACAACTACATCCCAGACTTCCTCAGCCACCGCACAGCCACGCTTACCTTCGGCGACCACAGCCTACCAGGGATCACGCTGGGAGCACGAGGTACGCCCCAGGGAGCCGTCCTCTCCCCTATTTTATTCAACATAGCACTTCACCTACCACAACAGCTAGCTCAAATTCCCGACATCCATTCCAGCCTCTACGCTGACGACATCACTGTATGGGCAAACCATGGCAGCGATGCCGAAATAGAAGAACACCTACAATTGGCACTAACCACCATCGACGCATATGTACGGGAGCGTGGCCTAACCTGCTCCCCTTCAAAATAGGAGCTTTTCCTCTACCGGCCCAAGCAACACGATTTAGTCAATGCACCCATCTCCCTCGCCCTAGGTACCCATCCCATCCCACTAATGCACAAAATTCGCGTGCTAGGACTGGTTCTCTACTCCCACGGTAAGCACGGAGAAGTCAAAGACACTTCAAACAAACGCTCAACACACCACTCGACTGATTCGCCGCATAGCGAACCGCAGGGCTGGCCTACGCGAGGGAAACACGGCTCGCCTCACCCAGGCTTACATCATAAGCCGCACAACATATGCCCTTCCATACCTACCCCTCAAGCAGAAGGGGAGAGACCGGGTTAATGCGCTCCTACATAGTTGCCCCAGAACGGCTCTACGTCTTCCCCACAGCACATCCAACGACCGACTCCTGAAACTCGGTGTACACAACACCTTTGAGCAGCTAAAAGAAGCTACCTTTATGGCTCAACTATCCCGTCTATCCAGCTCAGAGGCTGGTCATACTTTATTGTCCCAGTTGAGCCTGACCCCAATTAGAGAGCCTACCGAGGGGGTCCCCCTTTCTGCTACCCTCCGCTCTAACCTCAACGTAACCCCCATCCCCAAGAACATGCACCCTGAGCGAGACAGGGAACGCAGAGTAGCAAGGGCTCGGGCCCTTCACAAACAGTATATCGAGGACCATGAGGTGGTCTACGTGGACGCAGCGGAATATACGACAGGCTCCCGTATGGCCCTGGCGGTAGCCGACAATAATGCAAAGCTTCTAACCTCCAGCTCAATCATTACCAATTCGACCACAGAGGCAGAAGAGGCAGCCATCGCGCTTGCTCTCATTTCTACATCTGCCACAAAAATTATCTTCGATTCCAAATCTGCAATTTTAAATTATGCCAAGGGCTACATATCCAGCACCGCTGCTCGTTTACTACGTTTCTGGCAGCCCCAGCGCCTCATCACCCTCATCTGGACGCCAGCACATGCTGGCCTCCCTGGCAACGAGGAGGCTCGTTCCCTAGCCTGAGGTCTCACATTCCGGGCAGGAGTCGAGCCCCCACTACGAGCCTCGGAGCGTCTGCTCTCCTTCCGTGACATTCTCTCGTACTACCGAGACAAACGATGGTAATACGCACCCTCAGCTCCATCGCTCACCATAGCGTAGGCTGCACATTGGCGACAACTACAAACCCGAACTGCTCCATACCCAATACTGCTGCATGCCCGATACCCAGACCAATTCCTGTCATCATGCAAACTTTGCGGCACCAGGAGACTTCTTACACACCCTCCTCACATGCCCCACCTTCCCTCATCCCCCATCACCAACCCCGGCGGAGTCTTACTGGGAGTCTCTTCTGACCAGCTCGTCCACTCAAGACCAGCGCCGGATCATCTCCAGCGCTCACAGAAGGATTGCGCTCCAGGGGCTATCCTTCGCGTTGTAAGGGTGCCTCCTCCTCACATTGAGGAGGCATCCAAGTGCCATGTAGGGTGGTGGTGGTGAAGAGCATTTATTTAGTAATTTACAGAGAGGTGCTCGGGGAGAGGCCCCTAATGGGTCTCCCCCTTACAATACTAGGCGGAGTCCCTCATTCCGGGATCCCGTTGGTCGAGACCCACGATTTACATCATTGGCAATAAAAGTTTCCACCACCACCAAGTGTAACGCGACGAGCCGAGCTAGCTGGCGTAGCGCTGCTTTCGCAACAAAAATGGTTTTAGAGGAAAGAGAATGGAGCAGTAATTGTCCCACATATCGGTGGACGCCCGAACCACGCAGTAAGGGAAGGGATAAAGGAGGGAGTGAAAGAAGGAAGAGGTGCTGTAGTGGAGGCCTCCCGCAAAAACGCTGGAGGGCACTGCGCAAACCGCATTGCAGTAATATGGGTCCCTGCGCACTCATCGCATCCAGGGAACGAGGCGGCCCACAATTATGCCCGAGGATTCGTCGACCGGGATGTGGTGTCACCCGTCCTGCGGACGGCGAGAGATCGTATGGTTACATTTAATGACAGAACCATGCACTACCGCTTAGGTAGACTTCTATATCCACCCGCACATAGTTCTCTCAGCAAACCCCAAGAAGTTGCGTGGAGGCAACTCCAAACGAATACCTTCCCCAACCCCGCGATATATGCCCGCATATACCCTGGGGTCTACATGCCACTCTATTCCACATACTATGGGCTTGCCCTCGGGACTCCCCCCCCTCGAGGCTTGCAGCTCTCGAATCCAGACCAGTCGGAGGCCGCATTGCTCAGTTCCGACTCGGACACACAGATCCGGGTTGTGACAAGAGCCCTAGAAGTCGCCGAACGCCACGGGCTCATGGCCACTTGATGGGGCTGTAACCCCACACCGTCAGATACATTTGTCGACGGAAATAAAGTTTATCCTCCTCCTCCTCCTGCAGTAATGCAAAAGCACTGAAGCCTCCTCGCCACCTCTAATTGCTCCTCTTTGGCTCCAGTTACTTCTGTGACGTCACCTCTGATTGGTTTGGTTTATTGGGGTTTAACCTCCCAAAGCCACTCAGGCTATGAGGGACGCCGCAGAGAAGGGCTCCCGAAATTTTGACCACCAGGGTTCTTTAACGTGCACTGACATCGCACAGTACACGAGGCTACGTCGCGTCTGACAATCGAAACACATAATTCTATTTAAACCAGTTAATGCACCTTACTCTGTAATTATTTCGCATTTAATTTAAAATTATGTCACTTCATTCCCAATTTAGGCACATTTAATTCATTTATTCGGAAATAATTCGGTTATTCACACCTAATTCACAATTTATAGACTAATGCACCTTAATTCATTTTCATTTACTACTGGCGTTTCTGTAACCTGTTATTGATTAGATTTCGATTCAAAGACCTCTTGGTTTCACTCGGTATTCATTTCGCACATTCAAATTTCCCGTCTCGCGTTATTTCCGCCCACTTTTCTGCTCACGTGGGCCAAACACATGGTACGTCACGTAAGGCGTCACTTGGTACATTTTCGGCGATTCAAATTTCACGCACGACCACGTCCATATTTGGTTCCTTTTTTAAGGCGAAATCCTTTAATGCCGCATCGTTGTAAGCAGGAGATTTCGACAGAAATGTCACGCTTTTCAATTGGTCGCAATGGTCGTGACGTCACACTGCGCGAATTTCAAATGAGCCAATTCTACTTTGGCTAGTAACCATGCAACCAATTAAAGGGATCGTTTAGTGATGCTCCAACTAAGTGGGACTGAGTTTAGTTAATTGCTTACTTATGCAATTAGCCTAATTAACCTTTATAATCAGACCAGATAAATAAATAAAACCGAGTAAAAAATTGGCCGAGCTTGGGAATCGAACCTCGGTCTCCGGAGTGCGAGTCGAGCACGCTACGACTCCGCCATGCCAGCTTTTTTTTTCTTCAACATGGTATTTATTACAGTGATGTAATGTTCTATGTACATGAACTATTTACAAGCCATTATGAAAACAGTGTTAAACAATACATATTGAAAAGACCATGCACTAGAAAAGGGGCAATGCAGAGCACATCACTAATAGTGATTGCCACTCCGGTTCGTACTCAGTCTGGGCATACACGTCTCTTAGATGAACAACCATTCGACTGCAGTGATCATTTGTAGACACAACAGGTTCACAGTGTCTGTCCATCATGCGGGTTTTCCAGAGGCTGTGCAGTCCAATCAGAAAGAACATGTCCAGGGGTTCATCAACAAATGGCAGCGCAGTGAGATAGCGAATAGAATGTGGAGTCAGATGAATTCTTTTTTTAAATGTGCGTTGCAGGATATCGCAGAAGAGTACTGCATCTTTGCAACTGATGAAACAATGCTCAATTGTTTCTGGTTCATCACAAAGGCGGCAATTAACGGTAGACACAAAAATGCCCTTTTTCCCTAAACATGTTCTAACGGGTAACGTACCGGTGTGTAACGTAAAGAAAAAGGTCTTTGTACACGGTGAGACTGGCATCCTACGTACTCTTTTGAGTACGTCATGCCCCGGTAAACCAAAATACAGAGAGCGGTACATGGGCGGAGGAAAGAGCATACTAATCAAATCCTTATACAACTTTTTCCTCGACACTAAAGAAAGGAACTCAGGAGAAAAACGAACAAGTAGGAAACGGACAGCCAAATACACCTCTTGCATTATGCCCCACAAACAATGACGGTCACAAACATTGGAAGACACAATTAGGTTGGGTAAAACATGAACTAAATTTGTTTGCAGGAATGAACGTACTATTGGCTGTGTAGTGTCACGGAAAAACATGAAACGTGACACTATCTGTCGGACATACAGGTGAACTAGACCAAGGCCGCCAGCGCTTACAGGCCAACAAAGGTTATCACGCCTCATGGGTTCAAAATACGAATCCCACACAAAAGTAGCGAAAACCCTGTGAAAACGCTGGATAGGAAGTCTTGCGCAATTAATAATTTGCAGTACATAATATATTTTAGTGGCGAGAAACAGATTACAGGCGGTCGCCCTGCCAAAAATTGAGAGGCCATGGGGGACAAACGTTTGAGCATAGCGCTGAAGAGTTGACACGCGGTCTTTCCAATAATGTGCGCTATGCTTATAGGCACTCAAAGGGACGCCAAGGTACTTTGGTGGCCTGCATGTCCATGTTATACCAGCATATTCAGCAGGTGTCGAACCCCAGCTAGCAAAAAAAGACCGCAACTCTTAGAGCGATTAATCCGACTTACTGACACCGAACCAAAGTCCTCCGTTAAACGAATAACCTCATCGATGCTTGGCTTATTAGTACAAAAAAACGCAAGGTCATCTGCATAAGCCAATACCTTCAGTTCGTGGCCCATTATTCGGAAACCATTGACAGCTCTACTATTTATAACACTTATGCAAAGTGGCTCCAAGTATAATGCGAACAGCAGCGGAGACAGTGGGCACCCTTGTTTCACCGAAGACTGAATTGGGTCTGGTTGCGAGAGACAGCCATCAACAATCAAGCGCGTGGTACAGGATTTGTAACAAAGGCGTATGCCAGTAGAAAGTATTGAACCGAGATTGACGTGATTTAAAAGTGCAAAAAGAAATGAATGGCACACTCGATCAAATGCCTTTGCGAGGTCAATTTGCAGCATTGCTAATTGTTCTGGAGCGTAACTGCAATACTGCAACACCGTACGCGCTACGTGTAGGTTAAATTGCATTGATCGTCCCCGCAAGCCACATGTTTGATGAGGCCCAATCAAAGTAGACATTGCAAGCTGCAGCCGATTTGACAGTACTTCAGCAAAAATCTTCATTAGAATCTTCAATCTACATTAGAAAGCGTGATTGGTCTGTAGCCATCTACAAATCGAAGTTTTTCCTTATCCCCGGTTTTTGGTATAAAGACAATATGACTTTTCGTAAATGACTGAGGCAGAAATTCAACATCAATACTTGTCTCAAAACTTTGGAGCAGGACAGGGGCTAGAACGGATTTAAATGCCTTGTAAAATTCTCCTGAGAGGCCATCAGGCCCCGGGGTTTTCGAAAGCGGCAATTGATCAATTGCATCTTGCAATTCACACAACCTTAAAGAGCCACTTATTGCCTTGCACTCATCCTCATTGAGCGGGTTAATCATTGACACCAATCGCGCTATATGATCATCATCAGCAGAGCTAGACGTGGCAGGAAACAGAGAGCTATAGTGGTTTTCAAACTCGGTAACTATGACATCTGTACTTGTGACCAGGGCACCACCACAGTAGAGCTCAGAAATCCGCTTGGCAGTCACGTGACGACGCTCATCTAGCAAGGCCTGTCTACTAGGCTCCTCAGAGTGCAGAGCACGGTTGCTGCGGGATCGTACACGGGCCGCACGATAGCGTTCTGCATCAAACTTCTGAAGGTTGCACTTAACGGCACCAATTTCCTCTGTGTACAAGCCAGGAGCCTCACATTCAAGCGCATGCAGATTATAAAGACTCTGAAGTACCCGTTTCTCCTCACCATGCTTAAGATAAGAGTTCACGGAGCCGATCTCAATAGCTATGCTACGAACTTCTAGCTTAAACATCTCCCACGCTGCAAATGATGGGACATCCATGTCCAAGCAAGATTCCAAAGCTGTCATCACTCGCTGCTGAAAATGCTCATTATTTAGAAGCTCGGAATTAAGCTTCCACAGTTCCCACTGCGGCTGCAATTTGGGACGGGCGCATTCTCCAATCTGCGCAATGACGATAGCATGATCTGAGAAAGAAACAGGCTTGACATCACATGAAATGTGCCGTTTAAGGAGATCTACGGAAACGTAAATGCAATCAAGGCGTGAATGTGAGGCTCCTCTGATGTATGTGAAGGCGGATGACAATCCGTCATCAATTAAACATGCGTTTTCGGTAATAGACAATAATATACCAGAGATCTTATCGGCGTTTTGGTTAGGACCTGTGCGATCGCGTGGGTCGCACACAGAGTTGAAGTCACCCATGAAAACGACATAACGATCACATGCTAGGAGAGTTGCAATGTCATGAAAAAAAACTGCTCGTTGCACCGGATTATTTGAAGCATACACATTGATAACCCTCCACGACTCGCCATGCAGTCGAAAGTCAACATATGAGACGCTCTTCTATGGCAACCTGGTACTTAAAATCAGAAATAGGTAGACTTCTTTAAGAAAAGAAAGCAACCTGCCGAAAGACCCACTGAGTGCGACACACAGACGTTGTAATCTGTTAGGAAAGGTCGCAGGGCTATATCTGTATCCACTTCACTTCCTATCTTAGTTTCTTGAATAGCGACAATGTCTAGCTGATTGCCCCAAAGCAATCGGCGTAACTGTACCTGTTTCTGCCTTGAACGGAGTCCATATATGTTGAGTGTTGCGACATTCAACTGCTGGTTAGACGCCATGGTGGCTAACTTGAGCTTCAATCAGGCATCCACGGTGTCTGGGGGCATCACTCCGGAAGGTGAGAACTCCCTAGAGTTGACGCCCTTTCTCCTTGATCGAGAGCGCCGAGGAGGTTTCTTATTCTTTGCCTTTCGACGGCGGGACTTGTGCTTGACGGGGACACTGTCCTCCTCAGAGGAGGCAGAACTCGGAGACACATCGCGCTTCGAGGCCACACTTAAAATTTGCTCATCGGCATCACAGTTGCCGTCGGGGAGTGAAGTGCCAGGTTGCCACTCTGTTACCTGTGTGGCACATCCGGCAGGAGCCTCAGAAGATGTAGCAGTGCAGGCACTCGGCGCCGGAGCCACACCGTCTTCCTCTCGCCCACGCACAGCACAGGCACGTGCCCCAAGAGTGTCATCACTGACACTGCATATAGCTGGAGCCTGCTCCGCCAGGCATCGACGCTCATCATCTGCAGACAGCTGCTCCATCTGTGAAGGCTGGGTAGGCTCATGCTGCACAGCAGGAACGGGGCCAGACAGCGGGTCAGTAGTCGCTGAATCAATGGGCGCAACGGCTGGCGTGCCACCAGCAGCATCCAAAACTTCTGTTGCGTCCATCAAGTGCTCCTGCAATGCGTCGTCCATGGCACGGGTGCCACCGCGTAGCTTATCAGCATACGACACTACGCACTCCTCTGTAGTATGGCCGAAACGCCGACAATCATCACACCGAGGAGTGCGGCAATGACGGCGTATATGCCAACCTTGTGGCAACGGAGACACAGTGGTGGCCTTCCTGGCACTGTACACCGCACATTGTCAAAATTGTCAAATTGTCAAGACATTGTACACCGCAAATTGTCAAAATGTGAGGCACGTCGTTGACAGTGACGCCATCAGCAAGAGTCAAGGCAACGTCTCGATTCAAGGTGCGCATGCCCTCCATTTCTAGAACCCTCCACTGCTCCACTGTGATGGACGTAATCGTTCCGCAAGCGCGAAGGGCGTCCCGAATGTAAAAATCTTCAAGATGTTCTGGGAGCCAAAGTATCGAGCTTTACTGTCTTCGGTTCCGGGTCAATCACTATACAACGACGGTTTTTCACTTGTAACTCCTGAGTGCTCACGAGCTTAGCTTTCGCTAACGCTGTCTTGCATGTTATCATCCATACGTGAGACATCTGAAACTGTCCGACAGAGCTGATGCCACAGAGGTCAATGGCACCCCGTAAGGCATCTCTAAAGTCCTGGACACGATAGGGACGGCCAGCAAGGTCCGCATGCAGAAATACGGAGTTAAAAACCAGCTTACCAGCAAGCAGACGGGGAAGAACAGTACGGTAAGCATTACTGGCAGCAGAAGTCGCAACAGTACCTCGGCCTAGAGCCGATTTATCCATTTCTGCAGAGAGCATCAAAAACGCGACCGTTCTTCTTCTTCTTCTTCTTCATCTCTTTATAATGGCACATACCCACGTGGGGGGATTGGCCAAGGTGTAGTGGTATACATAAGAAAATTTTCATAGGATTAAACGTGAATTTTGAAAAATGTATTCATCAAAAACAACAGAAGAATTTTCGACCGTTCGGAACGCCGTCTTCGTCTTTCTCCGCATGCCAGCTCTTTTTTGTATTTATT
Source organism: Amblyomma mixtum (assembly GCF_055824585.1). Classification (NCBI taxonomy): domain Eukaryota; kingdom Metazoa; phylum Arthropoda; class Arachnida; order Ixodida; family Ixodidae; genus Amblyomma; species Amblyomma mixtum. The sequence continues at coordinate 160,714,725 of NC_143016.1, forward strand.
GCAACCTTGCGTTTTGTCCGCCATGTCAGCTCGATAGTTTGGAATGAACAAAGCAGCGTCTAGTGAATGCGGTGTCTTCGTGCACTCCCATCTTCCTCCCTTCCCGTTACGGCGAGGTTAGGTGTCCACCGAGATATGAGAGACAGATACATTTCTTTTCCTCAAAAACCAATTTACCAACGAGCAAGGCGTATTTGTCCGCGTTTGAGATTGGTCCAAATTGTCGTGACGTCACCGAGCGCGAATTTTGACGGGTGTCCACCGAAATATGCGAGACAGTTACTGCGCAACTTCCTTTCCTCAAATACAATTTTCGACTAGTGTCTACTGAGATATGTGAGACAGTTAATGCGTAATTTCCTCTCCTCAAATACAATTTTCATTTTGTTCATTACGGCCCCTCTTTCTTCTTTCACTCACACTTCCTCCCTTCCTGTACGGTGCGGCTCAGGTACCCACCGAGATGACAGAGAATTACAGCCCCATTTCCTTTCCTCAAAAAGCGTTGTGTTCAAAGGGCAACGCATCGCGCCGAACGGGTGGTGGCGTTCCTTGGACTCCGTGGCAGCGCTACAACACGCTGTCGCGTTCCACTCCTAAAGGCGATGCTTAAGCGTCATTAATTGGCAGTTAATTAATGCACCAACAAAATGTGCAGTGAACAATCGCGTAGCAGAATGCAGCTCTCAGGCTTCCGCCTTTCACCACTTTAGCCGCTAATGCTCCTCGTAAATTTTGGCTCTAACTAATGAACCGATTGGCACCAAATTTTTCTCTCGGCATTGTCGCATCACCAACCTGCCATTATAGCCACTTTTACACGATATTTCTTTGTAGTTATTTGCGGGCACGTTTGTAGCACGTTATTTGCGAGCACAAACCCACCGACATAGTCTAGGAATGCTTTCGCATTAATAATTTCGGCCACCTGGAGGTCTTTACCGTGCGCTTACATCGTACAGCATACGGGCGGCTTTCAATTGCGCCTCCTACGAAGCCCGGGCACCGTGGCCTGATTCGAACCCAGGAACTCCGGCTCAGTAGTCGAGCGCCAGTATCCCTAACGTTTCAGTAAAAACATAGTGACAGCTGTCGAGTGTACTTTCATTAACTGCACGGGGACCAAGGATCCCCTATATGTCCATAAAATAATAATGGTACCGTAGCGATGGAACCGGTCCGCTATTGACCAATTTTGAAAAACAAGTGACTGGTTCAGTCCACAGGGCTTCCGTATATGGGAACGGTCCTAGCAGAAGACGCATTTTTTTTGCCCAGGGTTCGTGCGTCGTGGGCGAGAGGGAGAGAGGGAGAGAAACTTTATTTCAACAGAAATGACCCAGGGTCCCCGCAGACCCCACTGCACTCAAGCGTTTATGTTCCTAAGGTCCATAACACTGGCAGCCCGGCCAGTGGCGATGGTCAAACACTTGAGTGCAGTGGGGTCGTGCGGGGACCCTGGGGCGCGCCCCGAATTCCTCTTGAAATAAAGTTTTCTCTCTCTCTCTCTGCACGGCCGGGTCCTCCGAGCGCAGCAGGGTCGCAGGGTCTCCCAGTCCTTCCAGGTTTTGAGGTTCTCTAGGTCCCGCGCGGTAGTGTCCGCCTGGCAGAGGGAAATGATGTAAAGGGAAGAGGCGAAGGGTTCTGGGCATAGGGAGCATGCCGGAGTGGGAAGGAGAGATGATAGTGGGCTAGGTTAAGGGGTGAGGGGAGAGCGTGTGTCTGTAGTCTGCGCCAGAGTGTTGCGTGTTTGTTATCCAGGGAGGGGTGGGGCGGGGGGTGGAGCTGGCGTGAGGCTTTGTATGCCTGGGTCAGCTCACTGAATGAGTGCATGCGCTCATTCGTGAATGCCCGATCAGAGGACAAATGAGCCCCTTTTAGAGAACCTCGGGCTAAAAGGTTGGCGGCCTCGTTTCCGGGATTCCCGGAGTGCGCAGGCACCCATATCAGCTCCGCTTCGCGCGGTGGGGGTGCATCGGGCGAGTCCATTATACCAAAAGCAGGGACATGGACTCGGCCTCGAGCAAAATATAGAATCGCAGTTTTAGGCACTTAAAATGTGCCGGGCTTCCGTGCGGCTGATAGCAAGTGCAATGGCGGCTTCCTCTGCAGCCTCTGTAGGGGTGTCTGGAGGGAGAGGTAGTGTGAGGAGCGTGGATGAAGAGGAGTCCACCACAGCTGCTGCCATTTCATCACCCGTGCAGGCAGCGTCCACCCATACGGCGTCCGGCTCGGAACCGTACGCTCGATGGAGCGCCTTCGCACGGGCTCTGCGGAGCTGCTCATGTTGGGACGGGTGCATATTCCTCGTGAGCAGCGTCCAGACGAGGAGCTCCCGGTGCAGGGGTCGTGGGATGGCGAGGAGAGTAGGGTTGTTAGCCGGTATTCGGATTCTGAGGTAGTCCAGGATGTACCTGCCTGTGGGGGTTTGTGTGAGCCTGATGTATTCGGCCTTTCGGTGGGCCTCCGCCAGTTCCCCGATCATGTTGTGGAGGCCCGGGCCTAGTAATCTGTCTGTGGGTGTATTGAGGGGAAGATGAAGTGCTACCTTGAATGCCTTACGAATCAAAGCATCCAAAGCGTTTATGTCATGTTTGGATAGCTGTAAGTATGGGGTAGTGTACAGCACACGGCTGAGGACAAGGGCATTAATGAGGCGACATACTTCGCGCTCTTTCATGCCTCTATGATGTCCCGAAACTCTGCGGCTGAGGTGCGATATCGCTCCTACAACCTGCTTGAGTTTCTTCAGGGTGGTGGTGTTTTTCCATCATTCTGGATGTGCAGGCCCAATACACAGAGGCTGCCAACCTCAGGTACCGGATCACCATTCACTTCAATGGCAATGGGGGAGCGGGAGCAGCGGTTGTTCTTAGGACGGATGAGGAAGAGTTCGGACTTCTCTGGGGAGCAAGACAGCCCGATCGTCCGTGCGTAATTTTGAGCGTGTGTGGCTGCTTGCTGCAAGGCGTTCTCTATGCCGCCGTCACTGCCGTGGGTAGTCCGCACCCCAGTAGCACAAACGGGGCTCGGAATTTCAGGCCCTCGTGGGCCCGACACGGGCAGCTCATGGGGACCCGATGTGGGATATGTGCGGGATTTGCAACTCGGCATCGTGCGGGACCCACGGGGGCAGCCCAGTGGGCTTGCTACATAGGACCAGCAGGGGACCACTATGGTCTGCATGCATAAAAACGATAAAGGGGGCTTTCCTCGGTCCTTTATGGGACGCATAGGGGCTGTAGTGGGCTTCTCAGAGGGGACCTCCAGGGGGGCTTAGGCGGCTGTGCAGCGGGGACCCACATGGGCTAGCCCAAGTTCTGCCCACATGGGCTAACCCATGCTCGGCCTACATGGGCAAGCCCAAGTCCGGCCCACGTGGGCTAGCCCAAGTCCGGCCCACATAGACTAGCACAAGTCCAGTCCACATGGCTATCCAAAGTACGGCCCACAGGCAAACACACATAGACCAAGAAAGAGACAGGACACACACCAGCGCTGAATTCAGCGCTGGTGTTTGTGTACTCTCTCCTTCTTGGTCTTGGTGTGTTCGCGCTGTTGTACCACCATTATGAATATATACTAATCAGCCCAATCTGGACTTCTTCCACAGGCAAAACAGTCCACTTTTGCTTCTCAACCGGTTTTCCTTGGGACGATCGCTCCCCCGCCCAATTTCTTCTCCTTGTTAGAGACACCTCGGCGCGCTATCTTTTGCCCATCGAACCAGAAACACGAGCTGTGATGCATTCCGGGAAAGGTCTATTGGAGAGTCGCAGGTATTAAGCAACAGCGTAAGGAGCTCGTTCAGGAGAAATCCCGGCTCCGCCCGTCGGAAAAAAACACCAATTCCTCTAAATAGAAAAAGAAAATAGCCCCACAGCGCCAGATGGGCAAGTAACGCGTATGCCGCGAAGGTTTTTTGTTTTGTTTGTTCTTTATTCCCGTAGGCCACGAAGGGTAATTGCTTCAGGCGTGTTTGAGGGACACCCATTGAACGCGTGGTCGGGTGTATGGCTTAGTAACCTGTGTTTGGGATGTGTTCTGGTCTGACAGTAATGAAAAAAAAAACAAATATTGGTGTGGTGTGTGGGTGCTTAACGTCCCAAAGCGACTCAGGCTATTAGGGGCGATGTAGTGAAGGTCTTCGGAAATTTCGACCACCTGGGGTTCTTTAACGTGCAAAGACATCGCACAGTACACGGGGCTCTAGAATTTCGCCTTCATCGAAATTCGGCCGCCGCGGCCAGGATCGAACCCTCGTCTTTCGAGCCAGCAGCCGAGCGCCGTAATCATTGAGCCACCGCGGAGCCAGACAAATATTAATATGCAAATTACGCGTCATAAATTGGACGGAATGAAAAGGGGTGTTGTGGTGCTTCAGTGTACTAGAACAAATGGTGTGTATGTGTAGAAATGGCGTAGTATCCCGTGCTCTGTAAGCTAGATAAGGATTGATGATAGGTAATCGATAATTGGGATTGTAATCGACTATCTTTATCGGTAAGGTGATTGTGAATTGGTAATCGCTAAGAAATAAGAAAAGGAAAAAAAAGAGAAAAAGGAGCTACCAAGAATCTCACGCAGCGGAAGTTGTACGTCACATTACTTAAAAACAGATAATGCGTGCAAAAGAAGACAGGACGAAAGAGAAGGCACGGACAAGCCAGGCGTCTTTTTACTCCTGGCCCTGAGCATTGGCAATGCTCAGTATCGTGAATGCACCTCACGCCTTTCGTATTTGAATCAATATTGTGTTGCAAATGTTTGTCGTAATATTGTTGGTGTGTCAACAGGTTGCTCGGACGATTCCAATGCTGGCTTGGTCATCCTCCTTTATTTACGGCACATTCCGCAGCATCGATGCGATGCATGATGTTTGTTCAGGGCCTTGAGCCGCTTCCCCTCAGGACGCTCGTCGCTGATTGCGCTCGCACGAATGCACCATATGCCTGTGTAAAGAAAGAATACACACCACAAAACTAATTTTAGTCTTCTTACCATGAAGGGCAAGAAATTTCGGTATGTAACTGAGAGAAAATTTTTCGGTATTTTGTCTCTCTACGCTGTGCAATCTACAACTCGCTGGTTCAAAAAAGACACTGAACAACTAGAAAGTTTCTGTTGACGCCGAGCATATAACCGAGACGGCGGCAGTACTCAGACAACAGAGTGATTTCAAATGCTTACTTACGTGCTAGCAGCACGACGTCGCCGTCATAAAATCCGCGTTCACCGCCGTGGCCTCCACCGCTCAAATGTCAGTAAATGTTACTGTTCACCATTCACGTCTTTCGGAGCGAAGTTATTCAACACTGAGACAAGGACGACAGGGTTCCACCATACTTGCACTGGACGTACGCATGGAAGGCGATGTCATCTTCGATCGTGTATTGATCAAGTAACACGAGGAAAGGCACAAAAACTGTATAACACAAATTAAACGAGGACTAGCGAGCGCCAACGTGTTTTTGCAGCTACCTTCATCCCTTGACACTCAACCCATCCGCAGGAGAGAAGAAAAACCTGTTCCAAGCAAACGCAGGAAAGGCGGGGAGCACTTCTGCATAACGTCACTGCGCAGCGACCGGACACAGTGAACAAGTAGAATCGGAGCCCCCTCTCGACGTCATAGAAGCGTCACGGGGAGTGTGGTCGGGACGGCGGCTTAAAATGTTCGGTAGGGGTTGCAGAGTGAGTGCCTCCGCGCCATTTCGGGGAAGGGGGCTGGGAGCGACAGGATGGATGGATCGAAACAACTTTATTACACCAAAAAAAATCTTCCAGGGTGGTCCCTTACTGGTACAGGAGTCCACGGGCTTGCGCTTCACGTAAAGCCCGATCCACCAGCTATTTCTGGCCGGCGGGCTTAGCGGTCCGTAAAGCAGTCTCCCAGGAAGAATGGGTGGGATTGGGGATGGGGGGTACTGCCTTTGGGGAAGGACATTCCCAAAGATAGTGGAAAAGTGTAGATCTGGGCACGCCACAGGTGGTACAATCAAGAGGAAAAGTGGGGTGAAAGCATGAGAGACGGTGGGGGGAAAAAATAAAACAGCCTGTCTGTAATTGTCGCCATGTGGCGCTGGATGAGGGCGACAAGGTACTGTGGGGTGGTGGCAGTGTCATGCGGCTGAGTTTGTAGAATGTTGTAATTTGATGATATGTATACAGGACCGATGTAGCCTCTTTCGCAATTTTGGGTGCCTGATCATCCGGGGTCCGGGAGGAGAGTTCTCGGGCCAGCGCATAAACGCGCTCATTACCGGGGATCGAGGCATGCCCAGGGACTCACGACAGAGTAACCGTTCGGTCGAGAGAGGTGACTGTGGCAAGAATACGATGTGTTGCCGGCGTCGCCACGGCCTTTAGGTAGTGGCGGTACGCGGCCTAGGAATCTGTGCAAATCTCAGTTACGTTTTTGTCAATGGTAGAGTGGGCCAGAGCAAGTGCGATGGCGGCTCCTTCCGCTTCTGCAGGCGAATTAGTCCGGATAGAGGCGGCGGCCCCCACTGTACCGTCTTCATAGGCTGCGACTGCCGTGAAATATCCTGGTTTCAAATTTTCTGCCGCGTCGACATAAAGGATATCGGAGCGGTTCCTGTATGTTTTCGTCAAATAGCTCGCTCGTGCCTTCCGCCTACCCTGATGGAGACTAGCGCTCATATTGCGCGGTAGGGGCTTCTGATATATGTGATCCTGAGTGCGCAGAGTGATCATGTAAGGTGTAGGACTTGTTGGGGTGGGAATGGGTGGATTGAGACGTAGCTGTCGCAGTAGGCGTTGTCCTGTTTCTGTGCGACTCAGGCGGACTAATTGGTTGGTGCGTTGAGCGTCTATTAATTCGGCCACTATATTGTTGGTACCAGTGGCCAGGAGACGTTTCTTGCTAACCGTCCGTGGAAGACGTAGAGCGGAGGTGACAGCCGTGCATATTAGGATGTCTGCCTGTTGTGTTTGCCGCTGAGTGAGTATGTGGTATGGGAGGTGGTATATAATGCGGCTAATGATTAGTGCATTTGTCATATTGAGGGTCTCCCGTTCAGACAGCCCATGATTGCGTGCTGCCGCCCGCCTGATAAGTGCAGCGACCTGTTTGGTCTTTTTTTGCAAGAGCTGAAGGGTGGTGGTTGCATCGAGTGTGTTGCTAATGAGAAGGCCGAGAATCTTCACCTGAGGCACAATGGGCACTGGATTGCCGTACATGTGTAGTTCGATCTGGGGGTCACTGGGGAGGGGCTTCAGTTGCAGGAGTTCCGATTTATTTGGAGAGCAACGGAGTCCTGTGTTTGCTAAATGAGTGGTGGTGATGTCTATGGCAGATTGCAGGATATCCCGGGCTATTCCAAGGGATCCTCCCGTTGTCCAGAGGTTTATATCATCTGCGTATATATCTGTGTGCAGCCCTGGGATAGCAGCAAGGGCCTTTGCCAGTGGCGCTAGGGCAATGTTAAAAAGTAAAGGTGACAGAACCGCCCCTTGTGGGGTACCCCGGTTAGGCAGGGGGAAAGGCTTGGAGGCAATATCCCCAAGGTGGAGTTCTGCCATGCGTCCCTGAAGGAAGGCCCGAATATATTGCCATATGCGGGTGCCGCATCCTGTGGTGGCTAATGTCGTGAGGATATGGTCATGGTTTATTGTGTCGAAAGCCTTATGAATATGCACGGCCAGTATGGCTCGTGTACTGGCTGTACGGCGCCTGGTGCAAAAAAGGGACTCTTTAAGGGCAAGAAGTACGTATGGCGCCGAGATGTTTGGGCGGAAGTCGAATTGAACGTTGGATAGAAAGCCTGTTGTTTCTAGAAACGGTTGCAGGCGATTAAGAATGACATGCTCGAAGAGCTTGCCGACACAGCTCGTTAAGGAGATGGGGCGCAAATTTTGAAGAGTGAGGGGTATGCCCGGTTTTGGGTATAAATCGCATGCTGGCATGGGTCCAGGCTGATGGGAGCGTCCCAGCTTGCCAGTGGTTATTAAAGAGCTCCGTGAGTTCCTGGAGGCAGACTTCGTCCAGATTGAGTAGTGCCTTGTACGTTATGCCATCCGGCCCCGGCGCCGTAGAGCGGCGAATACGGAAGAGTGCTCGGCGGACTTCGTTTAAGGTGATGTTGCAATCAAGTTCTGGGTTAGGTGGAAGTAGATTGGGTGGATCTGCCGACTGAAGAGATGTGGGTATATAAGTGTCCCGTAGTTGGCCAATTACGTCGGTGCCCTTTTGGAGCTCTAGTTGTATTAGACGTTGTGTGTTTACTTGCGTCTGAGATTTAGTGGTTGTTGGATCCAAGAGAGCACGTAGGAGGGACCACGTGCGTTTAGTGCTTAATGTACTCTTGAGGTCGTTACAAAATGTTGCCCAGTTTGCGCGGGCTAGCGTCTTCGCATATTCTTCTGTCTCGCGAGTGAGAGCGGCTATGCGGAGTCTCAATTTACGATTGTGTCGCTGGTGACGCCAGCGCTTGAGAAGTCCCTGTCGGGCCTCCCATAGATTAGCAAGATGCGGATCAATCTGCGGTGCCTTAGGGGTATTTTAATGCTTTTGCTGTTCGCCTGGATGGCCTTCACCAGACGGACAGTCCAGTCAGTAACAGTACGGGGTTCTGTAGAATCAGCTGCCAAATATAAGCGCATTTTATCCCAGTCAGTGAGAAGCTGCGAACGAGGGTTGAAAATCTTGGAATCATAAGCTATAATAGTACAGACTGGAAAGTGGTCACTTCCAAGGCTGTCTTTGAGCACCGTGTGAGATTTAACGATTATGTTCGGTGTGGCCCATGTGAGATCGGGTGTGGTGTCGCGGGTGACGGTTGTGCCAATGCGAGTGGGTACGGTGGGGTTTGTGATCAGGCTAAGGTTGTAATTAGCCATTGCGGTAGAAATCCGGTTACCTTTGGGGGTATCCGAGGTGTATCCCCAGTGCGTGTGACGTGCATTAAAATCACCCACCACAAGGAGCTTTGAGGAACGGAAGGAGCCCAGGATGCCCGGAATAACTCTGCCTTTATCTTTAGGATTGCTGTATATGTTAATAATGGTGAGGCCATATGTGTGTCCTGGTGAGCTGAGCTCTATCGCGGTATATTGAGTGCCCTTGCTGTCTGGGGTGTTTGTCGGTGTGCGGTCTAGTACCGGCATGAATGCGAGTGTCAGGATTGCCGTACGTGGTGTAAGGGCTGCCGTGTGATAACCGCGGATATGAATGTGATTTGTTTCCGTCTCTTGCAGAGCGATGACACAGGGGGAATTAGGGGAGTTTGCTATATATGCGGCTAGTTGTGCTTCTTTTCGGCGTATGCTGCGACAGTTCCATTGCCATATAATTGTTTCTGTTGGTGCAGTGGACTGTCGTCGCCGCCGACCTTATCGCGTGGTATTGTTCTGCGCCATGTTGCTGGTCTGGAGATACTGAAGCAGCGGGTTGAACTGCGCGCTGCTTGCGAGGCAATTCCTGATGCGGTACAAGTTCGAAAAGCTTGTTGATGCCGGCTTCATGTTTTTCCAAGCGTGTGTTAATTGTAGCTTCTATCCTGTCAGCCATGGACTATATCAACTGTGCCTGGGCTAGTCTGAGCAGTTGCTGCATCGCTCCAAGTTGTTCAGCAACTATAGTGTTTATTATGGTAGTGATTTCTGAGCGAAATTCAGCGGAACGTATGTACTGTTTAACCGCCTCTTGAGGTGTAATAGGGGGGTCAGGGTTTCGAAAAGAGGTAGAAGTGGAGGCTGCTTGGACGGACAACTCACCCTTTTTAGCAGGACCGGCTTCTTTCTCGGGTGTAGCGTTCCGGAGTGACTGCGTCTCCTGGATCTCCTGGATGTGGGCTGCGCAATCACTGGCTTCCGAGGTACAGGCCCGTGGCTCGGTGGCGTCTCTCTCGGTACCACTGGGCCCCAAAGGGGTTGAAGTTGTGCGAAATCGCGTTGCAAAGTTTTATATCCAGCATTCACGGTGTCCACACTGCGCTTTTCCGTGTGGTTTTTGCAATCTTGGTTGTCCGGCGGTTCTGAGCTCTCGGTCTCCATGGTCTGCTCCAAAGGTGTCTGAGCAGCCCTGGTGGCCACTGGGTTTTCCTTCCTCACTGGTGGGAGGGGTGGCCATTGTTCTGTGCGTTGGTTCCAAGGTTTCTTGGATGCATGGTGAGTGTCTTGCTTTGCCCGTTGTTTTGATGCCCTCTCGTGGGAAGTGTTGTGCTGTTGCTATATCCTTGCTGTTCTCCCAGCCGGTCGGCTTCGGTTTGGTTCAACTTGGGCCAATGCTCATTCTTGGGTCGATGCTCAGTCTTGTGCTCCTGCTCAGTCTTGTTCTTCTGCGCCGTCTTTTGCTTCTGCTCAGGCTTTTGGTTTTTCTGCATTTGGCGCTGTGCAGCAATGTCTTCATAATGATGGCGTCGGATTACGACTTCATCAGCTTTGCTTGTCTTTTTCCCTTTTGTGCTGTAGTTCTTCTGTCTTGCCGGGCAGTCCGTGTCAATGGTGGAGTGGTTCGATGTGTCGCAGACGATGCAGTACTTTTTGCAATCGACATGTCCTGGTGGAGGATTGCGTAATCCGCAATTGTAGCATCTTTTCTCCTGCGGAGTGGGACAAATGTCAGCACGGTGCCCTGTTTTCAGGCAGCATCCGCAAACCTGCATCACTGGTCGGAATGGTTTACACCTGTATTCTATGCCGCTGAGGTAGACAAACCGTGGCACTGCTTTGCCTTCGAAGGTATATAGACATGCCCCTTTGGTGCCGAAGGGCCTCGCTTGAATGATGTTTATTTGTTGGGGATATGTTTCCGTGCAGTTTAGTAATTCCTCTTCTGATGGTATCGGTAAGGCGCCGGTAATGATGCCTTTACATGAGTTATCTGGTGAGGCTGCATAAGCGCTCATTGAATATTCCTTTCCTCCTAGATTTATTGCTGGGATGTTGCATATCTGTTCAGTGAAGTCCGGATCTGGGGTGCTCAGAATAGCGATGTTTTTCTCTGGCTTGATCCTGACTCTGACCTCATGGGTCAATTGGCGGCTGAGCTTGAATTGCAAAGCAGCAAGAAGTGACCTACCGGAGTTATGCAGCGTCGCCCCTCCGCGCAGACGTATTACCACCTTGTAGTCATCATGCGGCAGCCTCGGTAATTTGATGGGGCGTGCGGGTTGTGATCTTGCGGCAGGTGTGTGTGCTTCTGCCTCCGTTACAGGTTTGAATCGTTTTTTCCGTGCGTCGATCATCCTGAACCATGGCGTAGCCTTCGGGTAAGCTTCAGTCCTGTCTGGTTGCGTCCCGTGCGCTAGGCCCCCCTCCGGTGTGTCAGTGGTAGAAATTCCGGGCATGGCGTCCTGGGTATCCATGTCGGCAAGTTCGTGGACTCCCTCCCTTGCCGTGGACAGCGAGCACGACCCGCTGTGGCTGGATGGGAAGGCAGCAGCGTCGACCATATGAAGCGTTGACGTGGAACGCCGCTCCGCCGTGCGCCGCCGAGAGGCGTTAGGCTTAGTGCGGCGACTCCGCTTCGGATATCTTTGTAAAGTGCTTGTGCAAAATACAGCATACTCACGGACAAAGGAGTCCTCGTAAAGGTCCCTTGGATGTTCTCGAAAGCCTGAGGCAGGAATTTAGGGCGCTATGAAGGGTAATTGGGAAAATAAAGGCGAAAGTTCACAGCGCCCATGTGAAGCGCGTCCGCTCCGCACGGCTCCCCCTGGTAGGCGAACAGGTAGGGCGCATGATCCGCCGCGTTTCCAACAAGCGGGGCGGTCTGCGGGGCAGGGACGCGCTTCGGCTCGTCTATGCCTTCGTGACTAGCCGGATCCTCTACGCCGTGCCATATCTCCGCACTACTAAGCAAGACGAGGCGCGAATAGACGCCGTCATCCGCAAGGCAACTAAGTGAGCCCTGGATCTCCCGGTGGCTACCTCTAATGCCAAACTCAAGGCATTGGGGGTGCTAAACTCCTACCAGGAGCTGCGGGAGGCCCACCTCGTGAACCAATACACGCGGCTCATGCAGACGGCCCCTGGGCGCCGCCTGCTAAACCGCTTACACATCCAACACGACTGCACTCCAGAGGAGGCGGAGCGTATCCCAGTACTGTGGCGCCATATGCTCTGGGTCTCCCCGCTCCCCCGTAACATGGACACCGACATGCACGTAAACAGGCGACAAGCGCGGGCTCGGGCTCTTGAGAGACAACACGGCTCCCGACCCGGTGTATATTATGTAGACGTAGCAGGCCCATCGCCCACGGGATTTTACACGGCCGCTGTCGTTCACCAGGAAATGCACGTTGATGGACTCTCTTTTCGAGCCCCGAATTCAATGCGAGCCGAGGAAGTAGCGATAGCGCTTGCTGCCGCCCACGCCAATTCGAGAATCATCATTACGGACTCCCGAAAAGCATGTGATCATTACTTGGCAGGGGAGATCTCCCCCTTAGCTGCTTGCATTCTAAGACGGACTGCCACTGATCCAACACCCAAAAGAATCATTTGGGCTCCTGGCCACCAGGGCTTACGAGGTAATGAGGCCGCTGACGCGGCTGCCCGAGCGCTTACTCACCGGGCTCCTCATCCCAGCTCTTCTGGCTCGGAGACTAACCAGCCGCTGCTGCGATTCAAGGAAATTATAACGCATTATAGCGACATCCACCGCCTTTTCCCGGCGCCTGCAAAGGGGCTGAGTAAGACGGAGGAGCGAACTTTAAGGCGCCTGCAGACAGGTACTCTACTCTGTCCTGCAATCTTAAAGCATTACGATCCTAACACGGATGGGCGATGCCCACACTGTGGGGAGACCTGTGATATCTTCCACATGGTGTGGGCATGTACTCAAAATCCCCACCTCCCCCCTTCCCCTACCCCTTCCAGAGAGGCATGGGAGACTGCCCTTCTCAACTGCTCCTCGCTTGAGTCCCAAAGGGCTCTGGTGAAACGGGCTAGAGACGGGGCATTGTCATGCGGTGTCCCGGACTAGGGACGCCGACCATGTAGCGTGGCCACTCTGTGGCTCCCAAACTCTATTTCAGAAATTAAAAGTTTTGCACCACCACCACCACCCTGGTCTTCAGGGACAGGACAGATGCAGAGGAGTCCTCGGAGAAGGAACAAAGGCAGACAGAAAAACCATGGTTGAGCAGGTTTTTTTTTTTAGAGCGGACCCAGGAAAAGCAGGGAAGGCGGTGGTGAGAAGAAAGAAAAAAACTTCAAAAAAAAGTTTCCGCAAAGAGAGATTACTGAGTAGAATGTAAACTTGGGTCACTGACCACGTCAAAAAGGGAGTTAGTTGACGTTTCGGAACCGCTTGGTGCCTTGTTCACAATGATGCAGCTTATGTAGCTTTGAGCAGTCGACGTAATGATTTTGCGTAAGCCGGGTGAAGATTTCCCCTGGTTCTGTTGATAGTGTTCGGCGTCGATTGGATTATCAGGGATTCCAAGTGCAGCCGCGCTGATAGGTTTCTTTCTTTAGCAACGATTTCCACGTCATCCCAAGCGATCTCATGCCCCTCTTTTTGCGCGTGTTCTGCCACAGCACTTGACGCCGTCCGGTTTTTTGTGACATTATTTCGGTGCTCTTTTACCCGCCTTGGCAGATTTCCGGTCTCTCGGATGTAGACGGAGTTGCAATCATCACAAGGTATCTTATAGACGATGCCCGGGAACTTTGAACGGGGCAGAGCATCTTTCACGTTCAAAACTTCACCGCGCAATTTGCTTGTCGGTGCGTGGGCGATATGTACACTGTTCTACTTAAAACAGTGCACAGGGACAGGACAAAGTCGAGAAACACACAGACACAGCACTGACTGACAACTGAGGAATTTACTGCTTTGCTTGCAATAAATACAGAAAGTATCGTCTAAAAACACAAAGCCATGGAATCGTCATTTTGTCACTTCTGTCGTCATTGCTTGTCCAGATAACCCATTTCCAAGTTGTGCAAAATGGTCAACCAAGGCGCTGAAAAAACAGCACCTTGTAAAACAAAGCACACAGACAAATTCACCGAATGCGACAGTGATGTAGTTTATAAGATCCCCTTGTCCTGCGGGGCGTCATATGTTGGGCAGTCAGGACGCTGCGTCAACGTACGTCTCATGGAACACGTCGGCAACATCGAAAAAGGATATGACAGCAATCTAGCGGGACACGTGTCGGACTGTGAATGCATTGCACACTTTCGACGCTGCAATATCCTGAGAAGATACCCCCGAAAGCTCATGCGAGAGATATACGAAGCGTTCATCATTCAGAAGAATCGTTCCACCTGCGTTATCACACCATCACTAACGTTGACGAAATAAGAAATGGGTTATCTGGACAAGAAATAACGACAGAAGTGTTCTTTGTTCTTTGTGTTTTTAGACGATACTTTCTGTATTTATTGCAAGCAAAGCAGTAAATTCCGCATTTGTTAGTCAGTGCTGCGTCTGTGTGTTTCTCGACTTTGTCCTGTCCCTGTGCACTGTTTTAAGTAGAAAAAATGAACCAACTGGCCCCGCTACTTCCCGTGATGTACACTGTGTTTCTTGAAGACTCGTGCCAGAGCTTCGCTTATGCCTGGGATGTAAGGAATCGCCGCGCGTTTCGGTCTAGATGACGATGCTGCAATTTGTGTGGGTTCCGGCTGTAAATGCTTATCAATCTGACACTTGGACACGCTTTCAATAAACTTCTTCGGGTAGCCGTTCTTTTCCAAGTCCTTCCTGATGGTTTCGAGTTCCTGATTGAGGCTGTGCTCATCGGAACATGTGCGGACTGCCCGGTTCACAAGTGAAGTCACGACTCAGCGTTTGTGGGTTAATGGGTGCACCGATTTGAAATCAAGGTACATAAGCTGCATCTCAAAGCTAAATAAGCTGCATCTTAATCGGCCGGTTATTCATTGTGAACAAGGAACCCGTAGCTGTTCCGAAACGTCAACTAACCCCCTTTTTGACGTGGTCAGCGACCCAAGTTTACATTTTACTATGCCAGTACCTGACCAGACGGGATTCCGTCAAACCCTGGATTACAGAGAGGTTACTAGTTTGACGTTTCTACGGGAGTTTGTTTTTATTTTCTTCTATCTAGCTTGTACCTTTTCGCTAGCCCGAATTGTCGCCCTTTAAGGAACACCCCAAGATGCCGGCTCCGTTGAGTTAACCTTTTCTTGTTCGTCGATATAAATGTTCTGGGCGATTTGTGATTAGTATCTCTTCCTGATAGGGTGAAGGGTGGGGCCGCACGCGATGGCGCTTGGCCAAGTTTCGTTATCAATGTGCGATCACTTGACGAAGATGAAGCTCAAAGAATGCCTGCACAAAAACCAACAATCTTGTGACTTGATCGATGCGTCGCTACAGACTGCTGCTATCGGACATTAAGAAAGCTGCTGCAATGAACGCGACAGTAACAAACCTTTTGCAGCCTCTGGCGCAGTCGCCGGAGGCTCGCTGTGTTCATCAACCAGTCATGAATTCCATGCGCCACATGTTGCATGGAGACGACGAAAGCGCTTGCAGTGCTGGCGTAATTGAAGTGCATTGAACCAAGCAAGAAACCTTTTGCTGGCAGCTTTCTCCGCGGCGACCGTAGCACACCAGAAAAAATGCAATGCGATAAACGCGAAACAAATCACAGAAGCGGGTTCTTTTGTTATTGCGACGTTCAAAGAGCAGCTCTTCGCCAGAGTGAAACGTGCAAGGTCTTGCTATTTGGGCATGCTTAACCCTTTTACCTTTTATGTAGGATATGCAGGCAGACAAAATGCGAGAATGTCAACTCTTCCCGTGTACAACTCGTGTACGTGGGACTGTCGATAGGTTTTGCCCGGCAACTCGCTAATGGCGCATGATGTTTCTGAACTGGGAAGCCCAGAGTAATCTGCGGAGGATTTACGACGGCTGCTGGCGGATATATACTAGCCATTTCCCGCACACACTGCATGTTTTCCTACTACGCAGCTCAAGCTTAGGCCTTTTCTACCAGATATGTACGATACACGCGGGGAAGATGGAATCGCAATTGTGCCCATGCCTAGCCCATATATTTTCTATGCAGGTCCCATGTAGGCTGCAGGCGGGAATACTGGTGTTAGCCCACACACAGCCCAATTGGCTCCGTCAGGGCGCTGCACGGGCAGCCCCTGTTGGGTGTGCCCGCACTTGACAGTCATGTAGCCCCATCTTTTATGCACACGAACTGCACGCAGCCCATGCTTACCCCTTTCATACCCGATTTAGAATACAGGCGGTGAAGACATCGGAATGGCAAATGTGCCCATTCCCAGCCCACGCGGGACCTTCGCCGGTTTTGCTAAGACAGCCCAAACTGCATGCCTGAAACGCTTCGCCACTGTGAAGCCCATAGTTTAGCCCCTGTATTTCCTACGTGGGACCCATGTAGGTTGAAGGCGGGAATACTAGCTCTTTGCCCACACAAAAACACTGCGGCTCCCTCACGGTGGTGTACGGGCAGCCCCTTTTGGGGTTGCCCGCGCTTTACCACAATAGAGCCCGCATCCTAGCCCACGTGTATCTGCGGTGGGACCTAGGTGGGCTGCCCAGTCTGTTTAAGCCCATGCATAGCCGACGAGGGCCCATTCAGGCACGAAGTGGGCAGCCCCAGCGTTTTGTGCCAACACTGCACCCACGGGGGACCCATGTGGGTTTATTGCGGGCAGCCACCAGCCCTCATTGCCCATGTGGGACCCGCATGGGCCCGCCACCTTGTGCTACTGGGGCAGGGTGATATCGTCGGTATAAAGTGTGTGCTTCAGGTGGGGAACAGTTGCCAATTTTCGGGCGAGGGGGATGAGGTTAATGTTAAAGAGAAAGGGGGAAAGGATGGACCCTTGAGGGGTGCCGATACTCTGAAGCGTATAGGAGGGGGAAGACAGGGGGCCGAAGTGTATCTCAGCCGTGCGATCAGTGAGGAATGCTTGAATGAAAGCGTACGTGCGCACACCCACATTCAATGGGGAAAGGGCAGTCATGATCTCCTTATGTTCAACGCGATCAAAAGCTTTGGGAAGATCCAAAGCTTCGTGTGGCCTGGAAGACGCGGGTCAAAAAGGTCGTGTGTGAGTTGCAGCATGGCGTCCTGTGCGGATAGAGGGGGGCGAAATCCCACCATGCTATGCGGGTAAAGATTGTTGTCCGCCATGTGACTTGTGAGTCTCGCTAACACAACATGCTCGAGGAGCTTCCCGAGGGATGAGGTTAACGAAATTGGGCGAAGGTTTTAAAGTGTAAGAGGTTTGTTGGTTTTAGGTATGAATATTACCTTCGCGTGGTGCCAGGACTGCAGGAGGTTACCTTCTCTCCAGCATTGGTAGAAGTATTTCGTAATGTGGGTGATCGATTGGTCATCCAGATTACGGAGCATGGAGTTTGTGATTTGGTCTGCACCAGGTGCCAAGTTGGCGCGGAGAATCAGGAGGGCCGCTCTGACTTCCGTCTCCGTGATGTCCCTGTCGAGTGTTGAATTTGCTTGTCCTGTGTAGTGGGGTAGAGGTATGGGGCCTCCTGGAGATGTGTACATGGTTTGAAGTGTGGCTAGAAGGGTGTCGGGATCGTCAATGTGTTCGTGTGTGAGGCGTGTCACGTGGTGCTGTGTTGCTGATTTGGTGCGTGCGGGGTAAATGAGGTGTCGGAGCAGTTGCCATGCGCGTTGTTTGCTGGACAGGTTTCCGGCGATGCCGTCACATATCTGTCCCCAGTTAGATCGGCAGAGCTCCTCAGAGTGTTGTTGGATTTGTGTCTGCAGCGCGGCCAGCCGCTTTTTAAGCGTTCTCTTGTGTTTGTTGCCTTTCCAGCATTCCAGGAGGCTCTGATAAGCCTCCCAGAGGTGGGCTAGGCGTGTGTCAAGGGTAGGTGTTTCGGTCGTAGTTTCAATGTGTCGCGTGTTGCGGTGAACGTCATGCTTGAGTGACTGCACCCATGCGTCGATGTCTGCGATGGGAGTGTCTGGGAGGGCGGTGCGTGCAGCGCAAAAGGCATCCGAGTTAATGAGTTTGTGTGCTGTATTTTCGTGACAGGGTTACTTCTACAGGACAGTCATTTCTATAATGTAATGATCACTGCCCAGTGTATATTGTATTCTCTTCCAGGCAACGCCGCGGATGCTGCGGCTCAGCGTCTGGTCCGGACTGGTGTCCATGCTGACACTGTTGCCGATCCGCGTAGGGGTCTTAAATGTGTTTTGCACAGTGAGTTGGAGCTTCTGCAGGAGCAGCCAGAGCCTGCGACCTCGATGCGTCGTGGTTCTGTATCCGCAGTCAGTATGCTGACTTTGACGGGGCCTCGTAATGCAGTGCCCCGGAATAGAGACGCCTACTAGGTAGCGGGGCCACTCTGTGGCTCCCAAATTCTATTCCACCAAATGAAAGTTTTCATCCAGATGTACTCCAGCTGTACTCCCCCCGAGACAACAAAGAGTTCCTCAGCTGTAAAAGTTTTCGACACCACCACCAACCACAGAGCAACAGAAGAGATAAAGGAGGGAGTGAAAGAAGGAAGAGGTGCCGTAGTGGCGGCCACCGGAATAATTTTGACAGCCTGGAGATCCATAACGTGCACTTACATCATACAGCACACGAGCTGCTTTGCGCTTCACCTCTATCGAATTCGGGCCGCAGTGGCCGGGTTCGAACCCAGGAAGCGCGTCTCTGTTGTCGAGCACCCTTAACCATAACTTTTATGTAAAAACCTAGTGCAAGCTGTTGAGTGTACTTTAAATAACTGCCTCGCCCGCGGAGTTTAAAATATACGACGTGACAGCGCGCTCCGTGGGTCCGAATGCGCCGCGACTACAGCGCTCTCATCCCTGCTGCTTTGTAAAAAAACACAACTCGCTTCGCTCGTTTCGTGCTGGCCATGATAGGGCTTCGCGTTGTGCTTGGCGCCAGTGGGTTGAGGTGGCAATTGAAAGAAAGCGCGGCTCCCGTTTCTGCGGCGATAACTGCGTTCTCACGTTTGCTGAATGCATGCGGAGGAACGATGACAATCTCATAAGTGAATTTGGGAGCAAGATCCCAACAAGCAAAGATGCACATAACAAGCCTGATAACGTCGTGTGAATTACGCTCAAAAAACAGGAGCCGTGCTTCTTTCAATTGCCGCCCGAACCCATTGGCGCATATCTTGGAACCAAGCCCAACAAGAAGCCCTGTCTTGGCCAGCACGAAACGCGCGAAGCGAGTGATGTTTTTTTACAAAGCGCGGATGAGGGCGCTGTAACCGCGGCGCATCCGGGCGCACGGAGCGCGCTGTCACATGATAGTTTTTAAACTCCGCGAGCTTTCGTTTTTCGCTAATAAAAACGGCCACGCTAAGTCTATCTCGTTGGAAGTGCCTGGGTTAGACAATATTTGTGGAGCTCCACAACTTCCCTATTGCCGCCTGAGCGTTTCAAGCTATAGTTAAAAAGTTCATTTATTTATCTCGACTAACTATTCAGATAGGAGGAGCGCAAAAATTACCGAAGACACTTTGGAAATTCTAAAGTGTGCTTGGCTAAAGCTTTGTGGTCAACCCACAGCCGCTTTCCCGACACACATCCCATACCTCCGGTCCGCACCATCCGCGTTCTGGGTATGTTAATACAGAACAACACACAAAACTCGGAGGCCATTCAGTGCCTCCGCACCACAGCCAATCAGATCAACGGCCTTATCCGCCGCATGAGCACCCGCCGCAGAGGAATGAAGGAGGATGACCTCTGTCGGCTCACGCAAGCTTTCCTCATTAGCAGGATAGTCTACCCCTACCCCTACTATCACCTCCGCCGGAAGGACGAGGAAGCTGTGAACGGCATTATACGTTCAGCTTACAAAGCGGCACTGGGGCTACCTCAGTACGCCAGCACACAGCACCTCCTCCAACTCGGCATCTACAGCACGCTCACAGAACTCATAGAGGCACACAAGACCGCCCAAATCCACCGCCTCTCCCGCACTAAACACGGGCGGCTCATACTTGACCGTCTCAACATCAACCCCATAGGCGACGTCCACCCCACGACGCCCATTCCGATAGGGGTCTACAGCCGCCTAGTTATAAAACCAATCCCCAAAAACATGTTACCTGGCCGCCATGATACGCGCCGTCAGCTGAAAGCCCAAGCAATAGATGCCACATACCTTGCCGACGAACACGCAATATACGTAGATGCTGCACGGCAAAGTGCAAACACATACGTGGCTTGTGCAACCACGCCACAATCTACTCTCGTCACCGCCGCCACAGTAGTAGCTCTCTCCGACAGCGGCAGAAGAAACTGCCATCGCGCTGGCCATCGCTGACCCACGTACTCGCACAGTCCTCAGCGACTCCAAAATAGCGATACAAAATTACTGGGCAGGTTTTATCTGCCACCCCTCTGCACGCATCCTTCGCGGCTGCACTCCCGACCATAAGATCAACCTGATCTGGGTACCGCCCACGCGGGAAACTCTGGAAACGAAGGGGTCGACCGACTAGCCCGAGGACTAACCAACCGGGCGGCCGGCCCCACGGACCCAGACGCTCTTGCCGAGGCTCCCCAGACCTTTGCCGAAATTACCAACCTCTACAGAGAGATGAGACGCCAGTTCCCGCCTCCACACCCCGGCTTGAATCGAGCGCAAGCCACCTTGCTCCGCAGGTTGCAGACACACTCCATCCTTAGCCATTCTAGACTTTCACTCATCACAGACTGGGCATACGACCCCGTCTGTCAAAATTGTTACCAGGGCCCGTATTACGGAACTTTGTCAAAAATCTGTCAAAAGTTATTGACAGTGACGTCAAAATGACGAAACGATGTGACGTCGACGCCTGACGCAAAATTGACGCAACGAGGAATCAGCCAATTACAGCAGAGCGGCGCCCCGAAGCATTTGCCTGCACGACGAGGGACCGTCTGCTAAATTTTTGCTAAAAGAGTAAAGAAATGCACCGCGATAAAAATAATAATTATTTTATTTTGCCAAAAAATGATGTTTAAAGCTAAAAAATATTAAGAAAAACAAGAAGCGCAAGAAGTTAGGCTATTAAATTTCCTGGTGGGTAACTTTTGCTGCCGCGGGGGTGCGCAGACGGCGGTAAAACGTCAACAAGCCGCTTTGCACGTGAACAGCTGTTCCACGCCTTGATACTGCTTTCTTACGTGGCGACTAAAATCAAGGTACTGTGCGGTTGTTCTAAGTGCGGAAAAATCGACGAAGCCAACTTGTTAAGGTCTGTGTTGTTCGGCTCTTACGATCGATGAAAAAAGTGTCAAAGCGTGAAGCGTTGTATGTGATGTGTGGTCGTCTGTTTCTTTTTCCTCGACCGGTAAACAGAAGACGGCCACGAAGTGCGATTTGCAGGTGAAAATAAAGTTCTTTGCCAGCATAAGCATGTTTTATTTGTATGTAGCTGTGGCACAGAGGTGTCGTCGGCTGCCGAAGCTTGCATGAAAGCCGCCGGTCGCAAATAACCGTTGTGCACACAGCACCCGCCGCTGCATCGACAGCGCATTCGCACGCAAACCTCCAAATTCATCGGCGAGTTCGTCGCATAGCCACACCGCAGTCTGCCTCTCCAGTCGAAAAAGGCGTCGGAACAGCTCGTCCGGCAAGTCAAACGCGTCTTCGTGCGCCCTCCTTCGCCGTTGCTCGCGTCGCCGCAGCCGCCTCAGCCACATACGACGCCGCTGCCGCCGCCGCCATTTTCTGTCAAAAACGGAACGTTCCAATTTTGACCGCCTCGAAGCCGTCAAAAAAAATCGTCAAAATGCGCCTGCATAATTAGGCGTGCAACGTCACCACTTCTGTCATGTCCGTGACGTAAACGCCAGCCACCCATGACGCAAGAAAGCAACATGGCCGCCGGACACAGCCGAACAATAGGAGCGCGACTACGGCGGGGCTTTTTGACGAGTTTTTGACGCGTTTTTGACAAGTTTTTGATTTGACAGTTCCGTAATACGGCCCCAGGGAGAAATCGCCACCCAGGCTCACATCCTCTGGGGTTGCGCGGGAAATCCGCCCCCTCGAACCTTACTGCCAGCTCCCTCCGAAGACGGATGGAACCAACTCCTCAGAAGGCCAGACAAGAGCATCCAACTGGCACTCACTTCGTGGGCCCAGGAAGTCGCCCCCAACTGGGGGCCACACCAAGCCCACCTGCCGTAAATCCCGCCAATCTATGGCAATAAAGTTGTTTCTCTCTCTCTCTCTTCCCGAACCGCTTGGCGCGTGGCGGGCTTTCCGCATGTGCGGTTTTTATTGTCTTTGGTAACTGCGGTCTCTAATTTGATTGCAGTGTTTTAGAGCGAGCTCTTTTGCGCCTGTTTCGCGGCGTCGCCGTTGTCTTTAGGCGTCCATTGTGTTCACTGGCGTTGCCGTTGACGTTTACACTCCGATCATTTTAAGGAAAGGAAGCGCTCATAACTGGCTCCCTGGGTCAGTGGACGCCTGAATTGCGCTTTTGTGTTGTTGTTGCGGCTGCAAGAGCCGTTGCCTAGCAACCATCGCGGTGGACACCCGAACCGCACGGTTCAGGAAGGAAGGCAGTGCGATTGAAAGAAGAAAGAAAAAAAGGAGCCAATGGAGTGCATATTGCAACCGCGTAAAACGACGCAGGACGAAGAGAGGAAAGCACAGGACAAACGCGTTTTGTCCTGTGCTTTCCCCTCCTCGTCCTGCGTCGTTTTGCGCGGTTGCAATATGCATTCCATTGTCAACCACCAACTAGCCCGCCTCCACATGTTGGAAGAGGAGCCATAGTGAAGAAAATGAAAATTCTATTTTATGAAAGGCAATTACGCAGTAACTGTTTCGCATCTCTCGATGGACACCCGTCATCCGTTTGCAGAGTTAGGGAGGAAGTGGGAGTGAAAGAAGGAACAGAAAGAGGGCCCGTAGTGAAGAAAATGAATTTGAGGAAAGGATATTACGGAGGTCGTTGCGCCGCTGCGCGGAGGCGATGCCGCAGTTGGCACCATTCCAGCGCAAGGACGGACACCGCGACCACGGACTGACACCGCAAGCATGGACTGAGCCGACGAGCATCAGCCATTAAAGGCTTTCGCCTTAAAAATTGGTACTGCAACTTTAGATAAACCCCTAACAGCATGCACGCCATTTCAGTTTTGAAGACCGCTTAGTTTTTTGGTTTTTTTTAGTCTTGGTCCAAGTTAGCTGGGACACCCTGTATATATAACCCCCGCGAGGCGACAACTCATCTTCCTCTACCCCAGCGGAGCACATGTGGTGGAGCGAGCGGCGACGGCAGCGGCGTCGACGGCGGCGCCGTCTGTTGGAGCGCGGCTGCGGCATTGCTAGGCAACGGCGGCTCAAGGTAGTTGAGGGCCACGGCATGCGGCTCAAGTGCAACCACGCGACGAGCCGAGCTAGCTGGCGTAGTGCTGCTTTCGCAACAAAAATTCAGGGGGCACTTTGACTGTCTAAAGTGCGTAGAGGCGAAAGCGTTTTCCGCACCACTTTCAGTGCTTCTGTGGCACTGGTGGAGTCACATGTAATTGAGTACTAATTACTAAGTGATGACAAATCACTAATTAATGGTTAATTACTGATTAATGCCTGAATACTAATTAACTGCTAATTAAGCTTAAGCTTCGCCTTTAGGAGTGGAACGCGACAGCGTGTTGTAGCGCTGCCAGGAACGCCACCACCCGTTCGGCGCGATGCCTTGCCGTTTCAACGCAACGGTTTTTGAGGAAAGGAAATGGCGCAGTAAATCTCTGTCATCTCGGTGGACACCTGAACCGCACCGAAGAGGAACGGAGGAAGTGGGAGTGAAAGAAGAAAGACAAAGATGGCCCGTAATGAAGAAAATGAAAATTGTATTTGAGGAAAGAAAATTACGCAGTAACTGTCTCACATATCTCGGTGGACACCCGTCAAAATTCAAGGGGGGGGGGGGTGCACTTTTTTGACCTAAAGTGTGGTCACTGATGTGCGGTTAGGATGTTAAACTTCGCCTCTAAGAGTGGAACGCGAGAGCGTCTTGCAACGCTGCCAGGGAGTCCATAGAACGCCATCGCCCATTCGGTTCTACGCCTCGCTCGTCGGTAAATTGGTTTTTGAGGAAAGGAAATGTATTTCTCTCTCATATCTCGGTGGACACCTAAACCTCGCCGGAAGGGAAGGGAGGAGGATGGCAGTGAGCGAAGACACCGTATTCACTAGACGTGCCTTTGTTCATTCCAAACCATCGAGCTGGCATGGCGGAGTGGATAGCATGCTCGTCTCGCACTCCGAAGACCGGGGTTCGATTCCCGAGCTCGACCAATTTCTTACTAGGTTCTATTTATTTATATGGCCTGAGTAGAGAAGTTAATTAGGCTAATTAAGTAATTAAGCAATTAACTAAGCTCAGTCCCACTTACTTGGAGCATCACTATATGGTCCCTTCAATTGGTTGCATGGTTGCTAGCCGAAGTACAATTGGCCCCGTTTGAAATTGGCGCACTGTGACGTCACGACCGTTTCGACCAACTGAAAAGCGTGACATTCTCTGTCGACAACTGCTGCTTACAACGATGAGACATTAAAGACACGCACACTGGCTCAACACCGAGGACACCCTCGGTAGCGACCACTGCATCATAACACTACACTACGCCTTAAAAATGGTTTTAGAGGAATGGAGCAGTAATTGTACCACATATCGGTGGACGTCCGAACCACACCGTAAGGGAAGGGATAAAGGAGGGAGTGAAAGAAGAAAGAGGTGCTGTAGTGGAGGCCTCCCGCAAAAACGCTGGAGGGCACTGCGCAAACCGCATTGCAGTAATGCAAAAGCACTGAAGCCTCCTCGCCACCTCTAATTGCTCCTCTTTGCCTCCAGTTGCTCCTGCGACTCGCCTGTGGTTGGTTTCGTCTATTGGGGTTTAACGTCCCAAAGCGTCTCAGGCTATGAGGCACGCCGTAGTGGAGGGCTCCGGAAATTTCGACCACCTCTGCTGTCCAGCGACCGCTGTGAAGACCAACAAGGTCTGGTACAGCGAGCTCAACGGGCGGCAGTGGCCAGCGGAGCCCTGGACTGAGGGCAACCGACCACTGATTACAGGCGGACGACTTCGACAGAGAAGGCTCCTGGGGCTAGAACCAAGACGTCTCTGAAGAGGCCCCCAAACCGCAGGAAAAACCATTAGTGTAAATAAAGTTTTCCCTTCCCTTCCACCTGGGGTTCTTTAACGTGCACTGACATCGCACAGTACACGGGCCTATGTCGCGTCTGACAATCGAATCACATAATTCACTTTAAACCTTTTCACCTTACTCTATAATTATTTCTCAAATAATTTAAATTTATTTAATTTCATTCACAATTTAGACACAATTAACCCATTTATTTCACAGTTTATTCTTACATTCAGCATTGATTCGGTAATTGATGTCTAATTCACAATTGATTCCCTCTAATGCACCTTAATTCATTTTCATTTACTACTGGCGTTTCTATAAACTGTTATTATTCATTAGATTTTGATTCAAAGCCCCCTTCGTTTCACCTCGGAATTCAATTCGCAGATTCAAACTTCGCGCCTCGCGTTGGATCCACCCACTTTTCTGCTCACGTGGGCCAAACACATGGTACGTTACGTGAGGCGTCACGTGGTACACTTCCAGAGATTCAAATTGCACGCCCCGGCCACGCCCACATTTAGTTCCTTTTTTGGTTCTAATTAACTTACGATCGGATTGGCACCAAATTTCTCTCCCGGCATCCTCACATCACCCCCTATCGATTATACCCAATTTTTAGACGGCCGCCGCGGTGGCTCAGTGGTCATGGTGATCGGCTGCTGTCCCGAAAGAGCGGGGCGCTGTGAGCGCACAGAGCGAGTGGACGTACAGCGCATCGTCTCCGCCAACTTTTGGCTGGAGCCACGGTTCCTCGGCCGGAACCCCGTCAACACAGCCGCGTCTGTCTTCGCGAAGTCGACAGCTACCTGTGGACACCACTCACACACAGGTGGGGCAACATTTACGCATTTTAGGGCCGATCCTCACTTGCGTTTCGTGGCGACGGCGCTAGGCCTAACGCCTACGCCGACGCTCGGCCGTGAGTGAGTCGCCCACCCGTGTCAAGATGGCTGCCCAAAAAGTACAACGCGGCTACGACCCGGACGCCATGGCCTGGTCCGAGGTTCCTTCAGCTCCAACGCCTGAGAGTCCGGATTCTGCGCCCATCGAGAACCCGAGGCTCTTCAAACTAGTGGAACGCCGCTCCCGCAAGCGGGACGCCGCCTTCAAGAAAGCGGACGCCACGTCGGCAGGCCGCTCAACTTGGCACAACGCTGCTGCGCCCGCTGCAGCGCTTCACGGAGGGACCCAGTCTAAGACCGGACCCTCTTGGAAACCAAAGCTACTGCCGCGTCTTCATCCAGAAGACATCGTCATCATCCTGAAGCCCCGGGTGACCGTCGCTCTCAGGGATGTCTACCAACATGGCGAGCTGGGAGCAGCGTTCGCGGCCTACCTGGGCGCCAAGGCCGCGGCATCCCTCAGCCTGCTCCCCACATGGGAGCAAAACCTGATCGTCGCAGGCACCAGAGAGCCGCACGTCGCGGACAAGCTTCTGCGGGATTTTCAACTAACATCACCGAAGGGCCAGCTCTCCATGTACGGCCAGTTGAAACTCACTGGAGACGTGTGCCGCGGCGTCATCACCGTGGCCAAGCACGAGACCAGTGAGTCCCTCCAAAACAAGATCCAGTGGCGTGCTGGAGAGCTTGCCGATATCCGCAAGCTTGGCAAATCCGACGTCGCGTCGCTCACCTTCGTGGGAAAAGTGGTGCCGCGATATGTGGATTATAACTCCGAGGTGACCCTTGTGCGTGCGTACAAGAGAACCATTCCGGCCTGCGTGCGGTGCGGCACTGTGGGCCACCGAGCAGACACCTGCCCCTGCCCGGATGAAAAGTGCGGCCTGTGTGGCCAAACGGCGCCGACCGTCGACGGAGTCAAGGCGCCGCATGAATGTACTCTGTCCTGTGCAGTCTGTGGGCAAGCCCACGCTACCAACTCCCGCGACTGCACGGGAAAATTCCGGCAGCTCAAGGACCATGGCCGCAAGGCTAAACGCCCAGAGGTGCCAAAAAACCGGCGACCTGGCAAGCAGCCAAGTCATTCAAAACCAGGTGCCGGTGGCGGAACGCCGCGTGGTGCTCACGCCACCGACCACAAGACATCGTCACCTTCTTCACCGTCGGTGAAGCCAGCGCCCGGGAAGAAGACGGCGCCTCCACCGCCCAGCGGCAGAGACACTGGCCACTTCCCGGCCCTCAATACAGTTGGCGCTGCCGACGCCCGGGCATCAGCACCTCAACACGACAAACAGGTGCGCAGCTGTGCTGAGATCGCCTCCTCTTCCTCCCATCCCTCACCCTCCCCCGTAACCATCTCCGCACTCGACGCGAAATACAAAAAACAGATAGACGTGCTCCGGGCACAGAATGAGCTTTTGCTCAACAAAATTCAAAATTTAGAGTCAAAATTGGCGTCCGCCGCACCGAGCCCGCAGAACTCGGACGCAATGGAGAGCGACGCGGAGATCTCGCCTGCCCTCGTGACAGCCATCTCTGCAATGGAGGAGCGCTTAACCACTAAACTGCGATATATGATCGAGACCGCCATGGACCAGACCTTGACAAAGGTCAAATCTGCCGTCCCCGCGGTGGTCTCAAAACACATCTCGGACAACCCCCGCCTCCTCCGTCGGACGGGACCCATTAGGGACGTATCCCGCCCTTCAAAATTCAACCGTCTGATTAGTGATTCGGACAATGAGGACAGCTGCCCCGCTCCTTCCGTCATCACCTCCTTGATGGCGCACGTAGCTGGCTCTGAGGCAGCCAATCCCTCCTCTGCCCCCCCCCCCCAAAGAATTTTAAATCATGGCGAGACACCTTAATCAAAGGAGTTCCGCCATCTCCAATTCGGCCATGTCAACTTCAATAACACAGTGGAACTGTAGAGGCTTTAAGGACCGCACTAAGCAGGCCAATTTCCGTCTCTACCTTGAAACTTTCGAGTCCTTGCCAGCCGTGGTTGCTCTCCAAGAGCCAGGCCTGGGCGCCACAATTTCAAATTACACGACGTTCCAACAGGATCCCGCGTCTTGTCTTCTCGTTCACAAAGACTACACAGCCAACCTAGTGGATCTCCACCTCCAACTAGAGTACTCTTATGTAATGGTGACCCTCGTACCAGTCTGCCGCAGGGACCCACCGTTGCATATACTCAACGTGTACTGTTCTTCAAAACTAAAGCGAGTGACTTTTGCGGACCTCCGCCGCGCTAAGAGTAGCGGGCCGCGATCCCCTGCTGATTGTGGGCGACTTTAACGCTCCCAGTCAGCAGTGGCAGAGTGGCAGAGAGCAGTGGCAGAGAGCAGTGGCAGCGGCAGAGTACGCGGCCCAACTCGCCGACTCCAACTAGGTAGATAGATGCAACACGGCCGCGCGACAAATGTCCAGCCGAAACACGTGGCGTCTCTTTCGAGCCCTAATCGACCCAACCCAAACACGAACGAAACATAAAAACATTTGCAGCGAGCCCTTCACGCTTTTCCTGGCAACACGACTCAACTGGCACAGAAACTTCGGGACCAATATCTGTGTACAGCCCAAGACCCCCGTGGATCTGCGTACTCTTATGCAGGCAGAGAGAACACGGAGCTGGATCAACCTTTCCAGCTCCATGATCTGCGGGCGGCTCTCGCCAAAATGAAACGGGCCACTGCGCCAGGACGGGATGAGGTCACCGTCGAGCTTTTGACGAACCTGCCCGACTTGGCATACCAGTCCCTCCTGGAATACGTCAATGCGATTTGGCGCGGGGACACTCCCCTGCCAATCGAATGGAAAACGGCTTTGGTCACTTTTATTCCTAAAGCTGGCAAACCAATTGACACAGATAACCTCCGCCCCATCCCTCTCACCTCATGTGTGGTCAAACTAATGGAGACGATGGTGCGGGATCGGTTATCTACATATCTTGAACACAAACAAGTCTTTGCGAGCACCATGTTCGGATTCCGCCCACACAGATCCGCACAGGATATCCTCCTGCAACTCAATCGGGAAGTCCTTGACCCCCTCGAATGCCCCCATAATGACCGGGTAGTATTCGCCTTGGATCTTAAAGGGGCATTTGACAATGTAACACGTGAGATCATACTCACTAACCTAAGTCACACCGACTGTGGCTTCAACACATTCCAATACATAAGCCAATTTTTAATGGACCGTCAATCCTACATTCGAATTCAAGATAGAGACCATGGTCCTTACCTACTCGGCACGCGGGGAACCCCTCAAGGCGCGGTACTTTCCCCGCTGCTCTTCAATCTGGCCATGATGCACCTGCCGGCCCAGCTGAGTGGTGTCGCCGACGTGCAGCACGCCCTGTACGCCGATGACATCACTCTGTGGGCCACGCAGGGCAGCATAGGAGACAGTGAAACCAGCCTGCAAACAGCGGCGACGATAGTAGACCGCTACGCCCGCCGCTGCGGTATTCAATGTTCCCCTCAAAAATCGGAATTTGTGCACCTCCGCCCCTCACAGAAGTGCACAACTGAAATATCTCTCTCTCTTGAGAGTGGTCCCATACGCGAAAGTGATGAGATACGGGTACTCGAACTCTACATCCACAAACACAGGCGGCCAGACACTAAATTGGCCAAACTCCGTAAGGTGGGGGACCAGGTGGGCCGTGGTGGTGG
This sequence comes from Amblyomma mixtum, assembly GCF_055824585.1. Taxonomy (NCBI): domain Eukaryota; kingdom Metazoa; phylum Arthropoda; class Arachnida; order Ixodida; family Ixodidae; genus Amblyomma; species Amblyomma mixtum. Next base: position 160,744,408 of record NC_143016.1, read on the forward strand.
TGGTGGTGAAAAACTTTATCCTCAGTCCGGGACACCGCATGACGAGGCCCCGTCTCGCGCCCGCTTGACCAGAGCCCTTTGGGACTCCAGTGTGGAGCAGTTGAGGAGGGCAGTCTCCCATGCCTCTCGGGTGGGGGTGGGGGAGGGGGGAAGGTGAGGATTCTGAGTACATGCCCACACCATGTGAAAGATATCGCAGATCTCTCCACAGTGCGGGCAGCGCCCATCTGTGTTCGGATCGAAATGTTTTGCTATTGCAGGACAGAGAAGGGTTCCTGTCTGCAGGCGCCGCAGAGTTCGCTCCTCCGCCTTACTCAGCCCCTTGGCGGGTGCCGGGTAGAGCCGGTGGCTGTCGCAATAATAAATTAGGATTTCGCGGAACCGCAGACCGCATGGTCCGCCGGGTTTCCAACAAACGCGGAGGGTTACGAAGTAAGGATGCCTTGCGGCTGGCAAACGCCTTCGTAACTAGTCGAATTCTCTATTCGACTCCTTATCTCCACCTACGGAAACAAGAGGAGGACGCCATCGAGGTCATCCTTCGCAATATTGTTAAACGTGCCCTTGACCTCCCCATCACTACTTCAAACAGCCGGCTTATGGCTCTTGGGGTGGTGAATACTTTCCGGGAGCTCCGGAAGGCGCACCTTACAAACCAGTACACGCGCTTGTCGCTAACGGAGTCGGGTCGCCGCCTTCTTGCTCGACTCCATATCCAACACACCCCTCCAATGGAAGACAGGTTTCGCATCATGGAACTGTGGAGACGTGCCCTCCACGTGCGGCCTCTTCCAGAAAACATGTCACATGAAGACCATAATGGTCGGCCCCTGGCACGAGCGGAAGCGCTAGCCCGATATTATGGCAACAAAACAGGTGTATACTACGTGGACGCCTCCGGCCCTCACCACGGGGGTTGGTACACGGCTGGGGTAGTTCATAACAGCAACACAGTTAACGGCCTAACTTTCAGAGCCCGCAGTGCAACACAAGCAGAAGAGGTCGCGATTGCTCTCGCGGACTCACATTCCAATTCAAAATACATAATCACCGACTCGCGAGGGTCCTGTCGGAACGTCGAACAAGGCTGCACTCCCTTCCTAGCCTATCGAATATACCAAAATTGCATACGGGATACGGACCCCCCACACCGTTACCTCATATGGGCCCCTGCTCATCAGGGGTTGGCAGGTAACGAGGCAGCAGACGCAGCCGCCCGCGCGCTCTCTCACCGGGCTGTTTCCTCCTCCCCATCCGATCAGGAACCCGATTTTAATCCGGTCTATACATTCAAAGATATTACAACATATTATCAAAATTGTCATCGCCTTTACCCTAGCCTATGTAAACGCCTGAAGAAGGCGGATGAGCGACTCCTTCTCCGCCTTCTCAATAATACATTGCTGTGCCCGGCAGCGCTAAAAGATTTTGACCCCTCCTTTAGCGGCAGCTGCCCACACTGTAGTGCAGTGTCCTCTGACACCTATCACATGGTGTGGGCCTGCCCCTCCAACCCCGCTATTCCCCCCATCCCCAACCCAACCCGGGAGGACTGGGAGGCAACCCTGCTCGGCTGCCACGACTTACAGGCCCAACAAGCCTTAGTCGGGCGCGCCCGGGCGGCGGCAACCGCCACTGGGGTTCCATACTAGGGACCTCCACCTAGTGTTTGTGAGGAGCGGTCCCTTACGGGCTGATCCAAACATACCTCCTGTTCATTCGTAATAAATGTTTTCACCACCACCACCACCCGAAAGACACGGGTTCGATCCCGGCCGCGGTGGTTGAATTTCTTTGGAGGCGAAATTCTAGAGGGCCGTGTACTGTGCGATGTCAGTGCACGTTAAAGAACCCCAGGTGGTCGAAATTTTCGGAGCCCTCCACTACGGCGTCTCTCATAGTCTTAGTCGCTTTGGGACGTTAAACCTCATAAACCAACCAACCAACCAATTTTAGACGATACTTCTTTGTAGTTCCCTCCCTACAACTTCTGCCGACACGTTATTTGCGGGCACGAACCCACCCTAATACGCACGGCTGTCACCTCCGCCCTACGTCTTCCACGGACAGTTAGCACGAAACGACTCCTGGCCACAGGTACCCACAATACAGTGACCGAATTAATAGAAGCTCAACGCACCAACCAATTAGTCCGCCTGAGTCGCACAGAAACAGGACAACGCCTACTGCGACAGCTACGTCTCAATCTACCCATTCCCACCCCAACAAGTCCTACACCTTACATGATCTCTCTGCGCACTCAGGATCACATATATGAGAAGCCCCTACCGCGCAATACGAGCGCTAGTCTCCATCAGGGTAGGCGGCAGACACGAGCGAGCTATTACACGAAAACATACAGCAACCGCTCCGATATCCTTTATGTCGACGCGGCAGAAAATTCGAAACCAGGATATTTCACAGCAGTCGCAGCCTATGAAGACGGCACAGTGGGGGCCGCCGCCACTATCCGGACTAATTCGCCTCCAGAAGCCGAAGGAGCCGCCATCGCACTTGCTCTGGCCCACTCCACCATTGACAAAATTACGAGGAACTTTAGCGGCTAAAGTGGTGAAAGGCGAAAGCCTGAGAGCTGCATTCTCCTACGCGATTGTTCACTTCACATTTTGTTGGTGCACTAATTAACTGCCAATTAATGACGATTATTCTTCGATTTAGGAGTGGAACGCGACAGCGTGCTGTAGCGCTGGCATGGAGTCCAAGGTACGCCACCACCCGTTCGGCGCGATGCGTTGCCCTTTGAACGCAACGCTTTTTGAGGAAAGGAAATGGGGCTGTAATTTTATGTCATCTCGGTGGACACCTGAGCCGCACCGTACAGGAAGGGAGGAAGTGTGAGTGAAAGAAGAAAGAGGAGCCCTAATGAAGAAAATGAAAATTGTATTTGAGGAAAGGAAGTTGCGCAGTAACTGCCTCACATATTTCGGTGGACACCCTTCAAAATTCGCGCGTGGTGACGTCACGACAATTTGGACCAATCTGAAACGCGGACAAATACGACTTGCTCGTCGGTAAATTGGTTTCTGAGGAAAGGAAATGTATCTGTCCCTCATATCTCGGTGGACACCTAAACCTTGCCGTAACGGGAAGGGAGGAAGATGGTAGTGAACGAAGATACCGTGTTCACTATACGCACCTTTGTTCATTCGAAACCATCGAGCTGGCATGGCGGAGTGGTAGCGTGCACGTCTCGCACTCCGGAGACAAGGGTTCGATTCCCATGATCGGCCAATTTCTTTCTCGGTTTTGTCTATTTATCTGGTCTGACTAGAAAGGTTGACTAGACTAATTCGTTAAGTAAGCAATTAACTAAACTCAGTCAAACTTACTTGGAGCATCACTATACGATCCCTTTAATTGGTTGCATGGTTAGTAGCCAAAGTACAATTGGCCCCGTTTGAAATTCGCGCACTGTGACGTCACAACCATTTCGACCAATTGAAAAGCGTGACATTTCTGTCAACAGCTCCTGCTTACAACGATAAGGCATTAAAGGCTCCGCCTTAAAAACGTAACCGAAATTTGCACAGATTGCCAGGCCGCGTGCCGCCACTACCTAGAGGGCGTGGCGACGCCGGCAACACATCGTATTCTTGCCACAGTCACCTCTCTCGACCGAACGGTTACTCTGTCGTGGGTCCCTGGGCATGCCTCGATCCCCGGTAATGAGCGCGTTCATGCGCTGGCCCGAGAACTCTCCTCCCGGACCCCGGATGATCAGGCACCCAACCCTGCGAAAGAGGCTACATCGGTCCTGTATACATATCATCAAATTACAACATTATACAAACTCAGCCGCATGACACTGCCACCACCCCACAGTACCTTGTCGCCCTCATCCAGCGCCACATGGCGACAATTACAGACAGGCTGTTTTATTTCCCCCCACCGTCTCTCATGCTTTCACCCCACCTTTCCTCTTGATTGTACCACCTGTGGCGTGCCCAGATCCACACTTTTCCACTACCTTTGGGAATGTCCTTCCCCAAAGGCAGTACCCCCCCATCCCCAATCCCACGCATTCTTCCTGGGAGGCTGCTTTACGGACCGCCCAGCCCGCCGGCCAGAAATGGCTGGTGGATCGGGCTTTACGTGAAGCGCAAGCCCGTGGACTCCTGGACCAGTAGGGGACCACCCTGGAAGATTTTTTGTTTTGGTGTAATAAAGTTGTTTCCATCCATCCCACCCACATAGCCTAGTATTGCTTTCGCATTAATCTCCGTTCCTTTTCAACACTACAATGAGAGGCCTCCCTCCGCTCCTGGAAGAGATACCTCACATTAAACACTCAATATATGCCGATGACATTACCCTGTGGACCAACTCTGGCTCTGACGGGGAAATCCAAAACTCCCTCCAAACAGCAATCAATAAAGTACACTCCTTTGTGCAGGCGAACGGGCTCACATGCTCCTCCACGAAGTCCGAATTACTAGTCATCAGGGACAGACGAGCTCGCCTGCCCGTACCCGACCCGCAAGAACCTATTGTGCTTCAAGTCGACACCCATCCCATACCTCCGGTCCGCACCATCCGCGTTCTGGGTATGTTAATACAGAACAACACGCAAAACTCGGAGGCCATTCAGCGCCTCCGCACCACAGCCAATCAGATCAACGGCCTTATCCGCCGCATCAGCACCCGCCGGAGAGGTATGAAGGAGGATGACCTCTGTCGGCTCACGCAAGCTTTCCTCATTAGCAGGATAGTCTACTCCTACCCCTACTATCACCTCCGCCGGAAGGACGAGGAAGCTGTGAACAGCATTATACGTTCAGCGTACAAAGCGGCACTGGGGCTACCTCAGTACGCCAGCACACAGCACCTCCTCCAACTCGGCATCTACAACACGCTCACAGAACTCATAGAGGCACACAAGACCGCCCAAATCCACCGCCTCTCCCGCACTAAACACGGGCGGCTCATACTTGACCGTCTCAACATCAACCCCATAGGCGACGTCCACCCCACGACGCCCATTCCGATAGGGGTCTATAGCCGCCTAGTTATAAAACCAATCCCCAAAAACATGCTACCTGGCCGCCATGATACGCGCCGTCAGCTGAAAGCCCAAGCACTAGACGCCACATACCTTGCCGACGAACACGCAATATACGTAGATGCTGCACGGCAAAGTGCAAACACATACGTGGCTTGTGCAACCACGCCACAATCTACTATCGTCACCGCCGCCACAGTAGTAGCTCACTCCCCGACAGCGGCAGAAGAAACCGCCATCGCGCTGGCCATCGCTGACCCACGTACGCGCACAGTCCTCAGCGACTCCAAAAGAGCGATACAAAATTACTCGGCAGGTTTTATCTGCCACCCCGCTGCACGCATCCTTCGCGGCTGCACTCCCGACCATAAGATCAATCTGGTCTGGGTACCCGCCCACGCGGGAAACTCTGGAAACGAAGGGGTCGACCGACTAGCCCGAGGACTAACCAACCGGGCGGCCGGCCCCACGGACCCAGACGCTCTTGCCGAGGCTCCCCAGACCTTTGCCGAAATTACCAACCTCTACAGAGAGATGAGACGCCAGTTCCCGCCTCCACACCCCGACTTGAATCGAGCGCAAGCCACCTTGCTCCGCAGGTTGCAGACACACTCCATCCTTAGCCATTCTAGACTTTCACTCATCACAGACGGGGAATACGACCCCGTCTGCCAAAATTGTTACCAGGGAGAAATCGCCACCCAGGCTCACATCCTCTGGGGTTGCGCGGGAAATCCGCCCCCTCGAACCTTACTGCCAGCTCCCTTCGAAGACGGATGGAACCAACTCCTCAGAAGGCCAGACAAGAGCATCCAACTGGCACTCATTTCGTGGGCCCAGGAAGTCGCCCCCACCTGGGGGCCACACCAAGCCCACCTGCCCTAAATCCCGCCAATCTATGGCAATAAAGTTGTTTCTCTCTCTCTCTTTCGCATTAATAATTTCGACCACCTGGGGATCTATAATGTGCGCTTACATGGTACAGCACACGGGCGCCTTTGAATTTCGCCTCTAGCGAAACCCGGTCGCCGAGGCCGGGTTAGAACCACGGAACTCCGGCTCAGTATTCGAGCGCCCGTAAATTAACTTTTATGTAAAAACCTAGTGAAAGCCGTCCAGTGTACTTTCGTTAACTGCACTAGGACCGAGGATCAGCTATATGTCCACAAAATAGTCTGTCACCCTAGCGATACCACCAGTCCGCTATCGACCAATTTTGAAAAACAAGTGACTGGTTCAGTCCTCTGTGCCACCGTATACGTGAGCGGTCCTAGTAGAAGTGGTGGTGGTGGTGTGGCATTTTCATTACAACGTCCTTTCTATTAGGCGTTGAGTACGTCCTGGGGCCAAGGCGACGAAGTCACGTTGCAGTCTCAGATCCAGGGAGGCGAGCCATATGGGCCACGGTTGGGGTGGGGGGAAAGGATAGGCGGGGGACTGGAAGGCTGCGTGGCACTGTGTAAGGCAGTGTTCTATGTCTGCATATGTGTGTGGACAGTTTGGGCACTGAGGTGTGGATGTGTACCGGTATAGATAAAGTTTGGCTGGTGTACGTAGGAGATTAAACTGCATTCGGCGAAGATTGCGAGCTTCACCGATCGATAAGGATGGGTGTGGTGATGGTAAATCAGCTAAATCCAATTTTTGCTGCGCGTAGTATTCGTCGACAGTGCGTTTGTAAGCCCTGACCGCCTGCTCCGTCGGTGGGCTCGCTCATGGGATCCCCGGTGTATAGTTTCGCAGGCAAGCTGGTGAGCCAGCTCATTGCCGGGGATGCCCATGTGACCAGGGATCCACCGAAGGGTCACCGGTTCGTGGGCTTAATGCTAAGAGGGCGGCATCTAAGGCCGATCGGGTAGGGAAAGAGATGGGTCTTTCATGGAAGGCACGCACAGCTGCCTGCGAGTCTGTATAGACAACGTATTGGGGGGGTGGGGGGTAGGGTGGCAAAGTGTGTGATGGCATCGGCGATCCCGTGGATTTCTAGGGCGAGCTTGGAGGGTGGGGAGGTGTATGGACCGGTTGTGTGAGTGCTGGTTGTAGAGAGGCAAGGGTGGAGGAAGAAGGCTGCTGTGGAGCCAGCGGTTTTCGTGAGACAGGCGTCTGTGCAGGTTACCGCCGCAGCGTCCAAAGGTGGCTTGTGGTTGTATGCGTATGCTTGGCGGCGGCCAGCGTGTGTGTGTGGACATGTTGCGTGGAATGGATGCGAGGCGGAGGTTAGGGGGACAGATCGGAGACTGCGGTGGATCTGGGAAAGAGATGGGTGCGTAGGGAGTCTGGGAAAGTATCCACCGCCCAGCCGGTGTACTGGACAGGCGGATGATTTGTCTCTCCCGGTGCAGGTTAAGGCCGATTCACACGACGGACCGCTCGCCCGCGGCCAGCGCACTACGTGTTCATGCGTCAGCACATTTAGAGGCGCTCTGCCGGCCGCGTCCTCTCACGGCCGGCAGCGCGCCTCTAAATGTTCTGACGCATGAGCATGTAGTGCACGGGCCGCGGGCAAACGGTCCGTCGTGTGTATCGGCCTTTAAGGAGGGCTTGAAGAGGATGGAAAGGGCCTGTTCTGTACAGGGTGTCTGTAGAAGCCTGTGGGGGGAGTCCTAGTGTTGCTTTATATAGTGTTTGAGGGCCCGGGTTAGTTTGTCTTGTTGTGTACTTGTAAGTGGGCAGTAAGGTATGTAGTACAGGAATTTGTTCACAGCCAGCGCTTGAGCAAGGCGGCTGGCGTGTGTCTCGGAGAGGCCGACATGTTTTAAAACTACGCGGCGCAGTAAATGTGTTACTGAGGGACATGTGCGTATGGACTGATTGATGGCTGAGGTGAAAGTGTTGGAGTTGAGTGGCATACCCAGGATGCGACAAGATTCGACGCGGGGGATGCGCTGTCCGGCAAGGGTGAGGGAGATGGAGGGGTTCATCGTCCGTTGATATTTACTGCGTGTTATATGTAAAAGTTCGGATTTCTCCGGAGCGGGTTGCAGGCCCGCTTGGGAGTGGTGTGAGGAAAGGGTGTTAAGTGCATGTTGGAGAGTGGTTTTGACCTCTCCTGGTGAGCCAGTGGTGACCCACAAGGTGAGATCGTCTGCATAGAAGACGAAATGAAGGTCGGGAATATCGGCTAGGGCCCGGGCGAGTGGGACCATACCTAGGTTAAAGAGAATGGGAGAGAGGACGGCACCTTGTGTAGTGCCACCAGTGAGTGGGATTGGGTTAGACAGTTTGTCGAGGTAGCGGATACGGGCAGAGCGGTGGGAGAGGAAAGCTCCTATGTAATTGCGCATGCAGTGTCCGCACCGCGTATCAGCTGGTATGTTGAGGATGTGGTCGTGTGATATGTAGTCGAAAGCCTTGCGTATGTCAACGGTTACTAAGGCTTTCACCTCCGCAGCATCTGAGGCATTTTAGTTAAAGAAGGTGTGTTGAAGGAGAAGGAAAAGGTCTTGGGTGGGTAGTGCTCGGCGATATCCAATAAGGGTGTGGGGGAGATAGTCGGTGGCCTGAGGGTGGGAAGTGAGGCGGGCAAGCACCATGTGCTCCATGAGCTTGCCCGCGCTGGAGGTAAGGGAAATGGACGGAGGTTATTGATGCTGGAGGGTTTATTGGGTTTCGGTATGAATGAGACCAGGAACGGTGTCCAGTCCACTGGCAGGGTGCCAGAGGTCCAGGCGTCATTGATGACATTAAGAAGAAATGTGTTGGCTTCGGGGCGACGGTTCTTGAGAGTTGTGTATGTGATTTTGTATGCACCGGGGGCAGAGTGTGTGTTACAGCGCGCGAGTGCTGTGTCAAGTTCTGTGTGCGTGAAGGGGACGCCTACTGCGGGGAAGGCTGGACCATGATCTGGTGAGTTTAAAGAGGATTGTGAGGGTGGGAAATAAATTTGTTGGAGGTCAGTGAAAACCTCTGTTGGAGTATGGGAGGCGAAGAGGCGTTCAAGAGTGGGCGTGGGATAAGGTTGAGGTCCGAGAAGGGAGCGGAGAAGGTACCAGGATGATTTTTGATGTAAAGTGTCAGTGGTTCAGTGGTAGCAGAAATAGTATTGAAAGATATGAGCGTCGTGGACGACTCTACCTCAGTGTGGCCCCCATACACAAGTGATCTCCAAGGCCCAGTTGACAAGAGCTTCCTGTATTATCTTCGCCTGCTTGAGCAGCAATTGACTCCAGCTTTCTTCGGAGGGAGGTTGAGGCATGACTTCACATCCCCATAATATGTGACCTACCAGTTTAGGAGTCTGGAATCTCCTTAGCATCGTAGCCTGTGCTTTGTTAAGGTCGGAATCCAAGGCGGATAAATCCGTCTTCCATACTAATAGTGGTAATGTCATGGTACCTGCTCAGTGCTTCACCTCGGAGGGTCCGAATCTGAGCGGCTGATCTCCCGGTTCGTCAGACCTCTGGCTAAGCCTGGCTAAACTTGTGAGTGCAAACAAACAATGCTACCTTGTCGCTTCAGCCTGCCAGAGAGAAAAACTTTATTGCAACAGGAATTCGGGGCACGCCCCAGGGTAACCGCACGACCCCACTGCACTCAATTGTTTATGTTCCTAAGGCCCATAACACTGGCAGCACGGCCGGTGGCGATGGTCTGCACGGCCGGGTCCTCCGAACGCAGCAGGGTCCCCCAGTCCTCCCACATCTTGAGGTTCTCTAGGTCCCGCGGGGTAGGGTCCGCCGGGCAGAGGGAAACGATATGGAAGGAAGAGGCGAAGGGTTCTGGGCATAGGGCGCATGCCCGAGAGGGGAAGGAGGGGTCATAGTGGCCTAGGTTAAGGGGTGAGGGGAGTGTGTGAGTCTGTAGTCTGCGCCAGAGTGTTGCGTGTTTGTTATCTAGGGAGGAGTGGGGCGGGGGGTAGAGCTGGCGTGAGGCTCTGTATGCCTGGGTCAGCTCACTGAATGAGTGCATGCGCTCCTTCGTGAATCGCCGATCAGAGGCCACCTGAGCCCGGTTTAAAGAACCTCGGGCTAAAAGGTTGGCGGCCTCGTTTCCGCGATTCCCAGAGTGCGCAGGCACCCATATCAGCTCCACTTAGCGGGGCGGAGGTGCATCGGGCGAGTCCAGTACGTCAAAAGCACGGACATGAACTCGGCCTCGATCCAAATTTAAGATCGCAGTTTTAGAGTCACTTAAAATATACCGGGTTTCCGTGCGAGTGATAGCATCATCACAGATATTAAATCATCTCTAAATTTAAGCTCTCTTGGAAAGCGAGGACTTGTCACCCTGCTATGTCACTTTCACAAGATCTATCACAATCACTCGCCATTCACAGATTATCATATCAAACTAGCACATCGCATTTTCCCCCGATTAGACCAGTGCTTCAAAGTGCAACCCAAGATAGCTCACACTGAACTTATGCGTCATTCGCCATTGTTCCTTGCCATCTATCACTGGAATAACTACCTGCAGAAATCGTTTCTGAAAGCATTTACGACGCATTTCTTAACAAACTGAAGAGCTTACTCTTTGTTGGCCCTTAATGGAATATTATCAGAAGTGTATTCTTTGTTAGATTGTCTTGAACAATGTGGTCCACGTGTGTGCGTGTTTTAAAATACTTTATTTATCCTGTTGTCTTCCCTATTTATCTGAGCACATGTTTGTTTATGCTTTGTAATATTTTTCGCTGTGTTATGTAATACGATTGCTTTATTGTTTTTCTTTAACCCCTTATGTAATGCCTGTAAAGGGCCGTTAGGGTATGTCAATAAAAAAAAAGTGCAATGGTGGCTTCCTCTGCAGCCTCTGGGGACGTGTCTGGAGAGAGAGGTAGTGTGAGGAGGGTGGATGAAGAGCGATCCACCACAGCTGTTGCTTCATCACCCGTGCAGGCAGCGTCCACCCATATGGAGTCCGGCCCGGAGTCCTACGCTCGATGGAGTGCCTTCGCACGGGCTCTGCGGCGCTGCTCATGGTGGGACGGGTGCATATTCCTGGGGAGTAGCTTGATGAGGAGCTCCCGGTGAAGGGGCCGTTGGATGGTGAGGAGGGTTGGGTCGTTGGCCGGTATTCTGATTCCGAGGGAGTCCAGGATATACCGGCCTGTGGAGGTTTGTGTGAGCCTGATGTATTGGGCCTGTAGGTGGGCTTCCACCGGTTTCCCGATCGTGTTGTGGAGGCCCAGGCCTAGTAATATTTCTGTGGGTGTGTTGAGGGGAAGATGAAGTGCTACCTTGAATGGCTTGCGAATCATGGCATCCAAAGCGTTTGTGTCATGTTTGGATAGTTGTAGGTATGGGGTAGTCTACAACACACGGCTGAGGACAAACGCATGAATGAGGCGACATAGGTCGCGCTCCTTCTTGCCTCTATGATGTCCCGAAACCCTACGGATGAGGTGCGATATCGCGCCTACAACCTGCTTAAGTTTCTTGAGGGTGGTGGTGTCTTTGCCATCGTTCTGGATGTGCAGGCCCAATACACGGAGGGTGTCAACCTCCGGTACCGGGTAACCATTGAGTTCAAAGGCAATGGGGAAGAGGAGAGAGCGGCGGTTCTTAGGCCGGATGAGAAGCAGTTCGGACTTCTCTGGGGAGCAAGACAGTCCGATGGTCCGTGCGTAAATTTGGGTGAGGGTGGCTGCTTCCTGTAAGGTGTTCTCTATGTATGCCGACGATATCACCCTGTGGACCACCCACGGCAGTGTCGGCCTGCCAGCATTCCTATGATGTTGGAAACGAATGAGCCCCGTAAGCGCATGCCTAAAAATTCAGTGGCGAAAAGTTCTGTTAATGTGGAGGGAATACGAAATCAATAGCCTTTCAACTGCGCCTATGTATCAGTACCACATTAAAAACATTCGATGTTTTATTCAAATTGTGATTTAAGTTTACTTTAGGAAGATTATTCTCTTTAGAGTAGCGCAAAACCAGGACGATGGACAAAAGGGGAGAGAACACACCCACAACACAGGCGCTAACCTCCGAGACGAAGAAAGCCAAAACCAATCAAGTGAACGGAACCTGAGCAAAAGTAGCGCATGCGCTGACCTAAGAGCAAACATAAATCGAAAAAAGATGCGATAAAAAATGGTAGATCACGGATGTTTTGAACCAAAAAGACCAGCTCTCGTTTAGACAAGGAAATAGACGGTGTGCTAACACAGCTATCTTGTAAGGCAGCAATCTGTGCAGCTTCCACAATTCCGCGAGTTGGCTTATTGCTCTTGAAATAAAATTTCTCTCTCTCTCTCTCTCTCTCTCTCTCATCTCTACTCTTGGCAACGACAGAGTATTTACCCAAAAAAGGCACGCACTTGCAATCTCTGCAAAGCAAAGCTAGATTTCTGCCGGTATATGTCTTCATGTTGTTATTGTGCTCCCGAGGCCTATCGTTCAGGCACCTACCAGATTGTACAATATACTGTTTGCCACTAGAGAGTGGAATATTGTACGCAATGCCCTCAGTACATTTAACAAATCTTTTCCTGTGGCGGATGGTACACTGCTGCTTTTGGGGGCGATGTGCGGAGGGCAGGGATCTTTTGCATAACACAATGAGCTTCTCTGGGGCTGAAAACACCACGCGTGCGTTTGCCTTTTTTCCTATTTTCTTGAGATTGTGCGCGACACAATGGACGTAAGGAATGACAGCCACCTTGCTCTTCCTTTCTTCTGTGGTGTCACGTTTTTTCCGGAGTTTCTTTTTCTGGAGGTTTTCGGCGACTGAACCCGCGAAATCCTTAGGGTACCCTGCTTCGAGAAACCTTTCGTGTTGTTCACCACAGCTAGATGTGCATTGGTGGGGGAATGACTTTTCAAAGGCATTTCCCATGTAGAGGTTAATAATGGCTCGTTTCACGAGTTTAGAATGAGCTGGTGTGTGTAGTAGAAGCGGTTTGTTGGCACGAGGTGAATAGCACCAGCAAACGTGGTTGTCTATGAATTTAAGCCGAATATCAAGAAATCTTATTTTAGAGTCAGCAGGCATTTCTTATGTTATGGATCAGTACCGACTTGAACAAATTTATACCCCGGTGAATTTTCTTTCTTCATTTCTATATCAGTCTTCGCTTCCTTGCTTCTCTTATCTTCTACTCAAGCCTTCTTAAGTATCTTTCATCATCAGCAGCAGCCCGACCACGCCCACCGCAGGGCAAAGGCCCTACCCATGTCTCTCCAATTAACCCTCTCGTTTCCCACTTGCGGATACCATATCCTCGCGAACTTGTTAATTTAATCCGGCCACCTAATTTTCTGCCACCCCCTGCTACTTTTGCCTTCTCTTGGAATCCACTCCGTTACCCTTAAGAACCAGCGGTTATCTTGCCTTCGCATTACATGCCCTGCCCTGCATTACATGGACTGAAAAAAAGCATGATCAATGAGTTAAACAGGCAGAGCAGAACAGTGGGGCTAAAAATTAACATGCAGAAAACCAAATGTTCAACATTCTAGCAAGGTAACAGCAGTTTGCAGTTGGTAGCGAGGTGCTGGAAGTAGTAAGAGAATACCTACTTAGGGCAGGTAGTGACCGCTGATCCGGTTCATGAGAGGGAAATAACTAGAAGAATAGGAATGCCATGGAGCGCATATGTCAAGTTCTCTCGGGTCCTTAAAGGCAGTTTACCAATATCTCTCAAAAGAAAGCATTCAACAGCTGCTTACCAGCACTCACCTATGGGGAAGAAACGTTGAGGCTCACAAAGAGGGTTCAGCCTAAGTTAAGGACAATGCAGCGAGCTTTGGAAAGAAAAATGATAGGTGTAACGCTATGAGATCGGAAGCGGGCAGAGTGGACGAGGGAACAAACGCGGGATAATGACATCCTGGTCGAAATGAAGAGGAATAAACAGACTTAATTATCTTTATCAATGCGAAAAGCATAGAGGGGCCATAGGGAGAAAGCTTGGCGCAGGCGTGATGCATTATACAAGGGCGTGATGTATGAGAGCAGGACAGCGCAAAAAAAATGAGCCGACGATGAGGCAGCAATCGAATATCCAGCGTTAACACACCTAACACAGGCCTCCGGTTCGAATCCCTGCCGCAACCCAGGCTCTAACTGAACTAGTAAATTTATGCTGCATGAAACGCTCACTCGTATGGCACCATTCGGAACATATGCGGCCAAAGTGTGGAACCGGAACCGAACCTGAACCCGTAACCGGAATCGCACGCGTATTTTTCGCCGGCACCGAACCGAACCCATATTTTGTTCGCCAGCTTGAGAGTCAACCCGAGCCGTAACGATTCAAAAGAAGCGTTCCGAGCCGGTTCGGGACTCGGTTCAGTCCATGTTTTTTTTTTCACCCCGGCATACTTTTCTTTTCACGCAAAGGAGAAGATGCACCGGCTCGTCGATTTACCCACAGAAAGCTGTCTGTGCTAGACAGTGCGAGAATGGCGCCCAATCTATGCGACCACAAACCGGAAGGAAGTTAGTATCTAGGAAGAAAGTTAATTGGCGCTTCTGTAATGTTCTTTCGGTAATTCTGTAACACTGTACGCCATCAGCAACATCAGCCTTACTACGCCCACTGCAGGGCAAAGGTCTCTCCCACGTATCTCCAATTAACCCTGTCCTTGGCCAGTTGCACGCCAGAATGATGTGAAATGTGATGTGATGTGTCCTTGGATCTAATTAAAGGCGCATTCGCCTGCGTCAAACACGAAGTAATCCTGGACCACCTCTATCACACCAACTGTGGCTACAAAGCATGCAATTATATAAGACTATTTCTTACAGGCCGCCAAGCCTATACACGCAAAAAAGATGCTGAACACGGGCCATGCACCATCGGCCCGAGGGGAACACCTCCAAAACACGGTCTTGTCTCCCCTCCTCTCCAATTTGGCGATGCTTCATCTTCCCTCCAAATTATCTTCTCTGTCCGAGATACTTCATGCTCTTTATTCGGATGATATTACAATCTGGGCCACGGAAGGTAACCTGGGCCTCGTGGAATCCTACCTGCAAGCAGCGATTACCCTAGTCGACGACTACGTGGCCTACTGCGGACTCTAGTGCACCCCAGCAAAATAAGAATTTGCGCACGTATGTTCCTCCCCTCGGGACACAACTCCGCTTCGCATCAGTCTCCCCTCGGGACCGATCCGGGAGGCCAAGGAAATCCGCGTCCTTGGCCTGTTCATTCACCACCAACGCAGAGCCGCCACCACCCTGGCCAAACATCGCACGGTGGAAGACCAGGTGGGCCGCATGGGCCGCCGAGTCTCCAAAAAGCGGGGCGGATTCCGAAGCAAGGATGCAGTGCCGCTTGCCAATGCTTTCGTAACGAGTAGAATCCTCTACTCAACCGCCGGTTGCACGTGCGCAAACACGATGATGACGAACTGGAGGACATCCACCGCAAAGTCATCAAGCGGGCTCTCGACCTCCCGGTCGCCACGTCCAACCAGAGACTTCTGGACTTGGGCGTGGTGAACACCTGGGAGCTCCGAAAAGCCCATTTAGTCAACCAATACACGCGTCTTGCACCGACCACGTCCGGTCGCCGCCTCTTGCACCGACTACACATCAAACACGACTACCACATTAAGCAAGGCAAGAGTGCCAGAACCCTACAGACGCGCCCTCAGAGTCCGACCCCTTCCCCGCAACATGTCCACAGAAGACCATAGCGGTCGTCGCCCGGCGCGCGCGGAAGAGTTGGCGCGATACTATGTTCACCAACAACATGTGTATTACGTGGACGTTGCCGGCGCCCACCACTGGTGGCGCAACATGGCCACAGTCGTACGCGACACAAACACAGTTAACAGGCTCAATTTGAAAGCCTACAGCGCAACACACACGGAGGATATTGCCATTGCTCTGGCTCTCACTAATCCCAAGTCGAAACACATAATCGCCGAATCGGGAGGGGCCTGTCGGAACTATGGGCTGGAATGGGCTGCTCCCCCGCCTGCCTGGCGAATGCTGCAATTACGCTGCCGATACGAAGATCCAACTCCACGCAACCTGATTTGGCCCGCGGTCACCAGGGGCTCCACAGAAACGAACAGGCCGATCAGGCTGCCCGCGCACTCTCTCCTCGGCCTATCTCCCTGTTCTTAGTAGCCTACTCTGAATCAGACAATCTAGCCCTTGGCCCCGCCGCGGTGGCTCAGTGGTTACAGCGCTCGGCTGCTTACCCGAAAGACGCGGGTTCGATCCCGGCCGCGGCGGCTGAATTTCGATGAAGCCGAAATTCTACAGGCCCGTGTGCTGTGCGATGTCAGTGCACGTTAAAGAACCCCAGGTGGTCGAAATTTCCGGAGCCCTTCACTACGGCGTCTCTCATAGCCTCAGTCGCTTTGGGATGTTAAACCCCAATAAACCAATAAACCAAACAATCTAGACCTTACATTCAAACACATCACCGATTACTAGAACGAGGAGCACCGGCGCTACCCAGCCCCTTGTAAGGGACTGGATCGCGCTGACGACCGCCTCCTCATCAAATTCTCGCAAACACTCGACAGGAGTAAGCACTTCATGTTTTAGTTGGAGGAGTATGTCTTGAGATGACCTATGCGGCCTAAAACCGAATATGGTATCCGCGAAGTGCTTACTACTGTCGAGTGCCCCCATAACGACAAGATAGTCCTGGCCTTGGACCTTAAAGGAGCATGTGACAATGTTAAGCACAGCGTCATTCTCGCCCACCTGAGCGAGACTGACTACGGCACTAACACCTTCAATTATATTAAACACTTTCTCACGGATCGGCAGGCCTTCGTCCGCATCTAGGACGAAGAGCACGGCCCGTACAGTATGGGCAGGAGGGGTACACCACAATGCGCTGTACTGTCCCCTCTGCTCTTTAACTTAGCAATGCTTCACCTACCCTCTAAATTGGCCGATGTCGAAGGCATCCAGCATGCGCTGTATGCCGACGACATCACTATTTGGGCCACCCAATGTAATGTGGGTCACATGGAGGAATGCCTTCAAGCAGTCGCTGACATAGTAGACAACTATGCCGCGTACTGCGGCCTCCAGTGCTCCCCACAGAAATCAAAATTCGTGCATATTCGGCCATCGCCGAAGTGTGCAATCCCCATTTCCCTCTCCCTCGTCAGCGGCCCCATCCGTGAGGCATCGGAGATCAGAGTTCTCGGACTCTTTATTAGTAGAACACGTCGCGCAGACACAACACTGGCCAAGCTGCGTAAAATTGGAGACCAGGTGGGCCGCATGGTCCGTCGGGTCTCCAACATACGCGGTGGTCAACGAAGCACACATGCGTTGCGACTCGCACATGCTTTCGTTACGAGTCGAATACTCTATTCGACCCCCTACCTTCACTTACGCAAGCAGGACGAAGATGTCTTGGAGGTTACCCTCCGTAAGATCATCAAAAGGGCGCTCGACCTTCCGATCTCCACCTCCAACGCGAGGCTCCTCGCTCTGGGAGTGGTGAACACCTCTCGGGAGCTGCAAGAAGCGCACCTCACCAACCTATACACGCGTCTTGCCCAGACCGTGTCCGGTCGTCGCCTTTTGGACCGACTACACATTCAACACAACCATCACACCGAGGAAAGGGTACGAGTGCCCGAAATGTGGAGATGCGCCATCCACTTTCGACCCCTTCCTACGAAAATGTCCAAAGAAGACCATAATGGCCGGCGGCAGGGGCAGGCGGATGCCCTCCACCGCCATTATGGCAACAAACACGGTGTATTTTATAAGGACGTGGCCGGCCAGCACCGCTCAAGGGGGGGATGGTACACGGCCGCGGTATACACCAGCAAATACAGGTGGACGGGCTCACTTTCAAAGCTCCCAGCGCCACTCACGCTGAGGAGGTAGCCATCGCCCTGGCGGCCTCTCACCCTCAGGCGCAATATATCCTATCAGACTCGCAAGGAGCTTGTCGAAATTACGAGCTGGGTTGGGTCTCCCTCACAGCTTATCGAATACTTCGCAACGCGGCACGGGACCGCGTTCCTACGCTCCGCTGCTTAGTCTGGACTCCGGGCTACCAAGGCCTACCAGGTAACGATGCTCCAGACGCAGCCGCCCGCCCACTCACTTCCCGGGCCCCTGGCGATGACCTTACCGATTCGGATCTGGACAACGAACTCCTTTTGAAATTTAAAGATATAGTCAATCACTACAAATGCTCTCACCGCAAGTACCCGACCCCCCTCAATGGGCTGGGAAAAGAAGGTAAGCGTCTTCTGATAACACTTTTTACAAATACATTGCTGTCCCCGGCAGTCATGAAACACTTCCACCCCTCCTTTTCTGACCTCTGCCCATACTGTACGGAGGTGGCTGACACCTACCATATGGTGTGGGCATGCCAGAAAAATCATTCCCTCACCCCCCACCCCAACCCAACCCGAGAGGACTGGGAGGCGGCCCTGCTCGGCGGCCACGACCTTCCGGCCCAACAGGCCATGGTCCGGCGTGCCCGAGCGGCGGTAGAGTCAAATGGGGTCCGGAATAGGGACCCCACCTAGTATTGTGAGGGGGGTGGCGCACAAGGCGCCACCTCCCAAACTACCTCTCTATGTGTAAACTTGTAATAAATCCTTTTCAGCACCACCCAAACACTCTACTGTGCCCGGTGGTACTTAGGCGTTTCAACACATCCTTTGATGGCGCGTGACAGTTCTGTGGAGAGGTGGCTGACGCCTTCCACATGGTTTGGGCGTCCCAATAAAACCCATATATTCCCCCCAACCCCACCAGAGGGGACTAGGAGGCGGCCCTCCTCGGCTGTCAAGACCTAAAGACCCAAAAGGCGTTTTTTCTACGAACGTGGGTGGTGTTGCTGGCCAATAGCGCCCCGGAATAGGGGCTCCACCTTGTATTCTGAAGGGAAAGGTCCAACACGGCATTACCCCAATCACCACTATGTAAAAAAAGATAACAATATAAGCGTTTTTCACCACCACTTTGGGATGTTAAACCCCTATAAACCACACCGAACATATTGCCTAAACTTCTTGACAAAAAAATGGTTTAGAGCGAAGGGAATGGCGCAGTATTGTCTCGAATTTCAGTGGACACTTTCTTGCTGCCGCCCACGCCAATTCGAGAATCATCACGGACTCCCGAAAAGCATGTGATCACTACTTGGCAGGGGAGATCTCCCCCGTAGCCGCTTGTATTCTAAGACAGACTGTCACTGATCTAACACCGAAAATAATTATTTGGGCTCCTGGCCACCAGGGCTTACGGGGTAATGAGGCCGCTTACGCGTCTGCCTCAGCGCTTACTCACCTGGCTCCTCATCCAAGCTCTTCTCGCTCGGAGAAAAACCAGCCGCTGCTGCGGTTCAGGGAAATCATAACACATTATAATGACAACCACCGCCTTTCCTCAGCCCCTGCAAAGAGGCTGAGTGAGACGGAGGAGTGAACTTTAAGGCGCCTGCAAACAGGTACTCTACTCTGTTCTGCAATCATCAAACATTACGATCTTAACACGGATGTGCGATGCCCGCACTGTAGGGAGACCTGTGATATCTTCCCCATGGCGTGGGCATGTACTCAAAATCCGCATCTCCCCCCTTCCCCTGCCCCTTCCCGAGAGACATGGGAGACTGCCCTCTCAACTGCTCCTTGTTTCCTTCCCAAAGGGCTCTGGTGAAACAGGCGCGAGACGGGGCCTCGTAATGCAGTGTCCCGTACTAGGGACGCCGACCATGTAGCGGGGCCACTCTATGGCTCCCAAACTCTATTCCACCAATTAAAAGTTTTCACCACCACCAACCACAGAGTAAGGGAAGGGATAAAAGAGGGAGTTCAACAAGGAAAAGGAGCCGTAGTGGAGGCCTACAGAATAATTTTGGCCCCCTGGAGATCCTTATTGTGCACTTACATCGTACAGCACACGGGCTTCTTTGCTCTTCTCCTCAATCGAAACCGGGCCGCAGTGGCCGGGTTCGAAAACGTGTGGCTATCCTAAAAAACGTGTGGCTGTGTTGTCAATCGCCCTTAACCGTAACTTTTATGTAAAAACCTAGTGAAAGCCGTCCAGCGTACTTTCATTAACTGCACTGCGACCAAGGATCCCCAATATGTCCATAAAATAATCGTGTTATCCTTGCGATGCAACCAGCCCGCTATGTTTTTGTGACACAAGCAATTGGTGCTTGTGTGGTGCTTGGAGAAATTACCTTTGCGATGTCCCTTCTTTATCGTGAGTCCAAATAAACTTCTCTTATGTACCTTTGCGATGCAGCCAGTCTGCTATTGTTTGTATAATTATGAACACTGTTTTCGAAACTAAGGTGTCTGGTTCAGTGCCCAGTGCCACCTTCTATGTGAGCGGTACTTGCAGAAGTAGCGTTGCAACACCTTGTCGAGAGAACAGAGAGAGAAACAACTTTATTGCCCAAGATTTGCGCGTCGTGGGCGACTGTACCTCAGTGCGGCCCCCATACAGAGGTGTCCTTCAAGGTCCAGTTAACAAGAGCTTCCTGTGCGTCTTCTCCTGCTTGAGCAGCAGTTGACTCCAGCTGTCTTCGGAGGGAGGTTGGGGCGTGACTTCATGTCTCCATAATATGTCATCTGCCAATTTAGGCATGCGGGGTTATACTTCCCATTCGTAACAAATGATAACTTGTGGGGACTTCGAAAGGATAGAGTCTGGATCCTTCTTCGCATCATGGCCTGTGCTTTGCTGAGGTCGGCATCCGGAGGCGGATAAATTCGTCTTCCATCCCAATAGTAGTTGTGTCATGTTACATGGCCAGTGCTTCACCTCGAGGGGGTTCGAGTCTGAGGGGCTGATCTCCCGGAGGTTGTTCAGACCTCGAGATAAGCTTGCGAGTGCAAACATACAATGCTACCTGGTCGCTTCAGCCTACCTGCATTCCAAGGATGCTGGCGACGAAAGAGCGGCGGAAGCGCATGCCTAAATATTCAGGGGCGAACAATTAAGTTAATATAGAGGGAGTACGCAATCAATATCCTTTCAACTGCGCTCATGTATTACTGAGTACCCCATTTAAGACATTTGAAGTTTTATTCAAATTGTGATTTACGTTTACTTTAGGAAGGTTTTCTTTTCACTATCATTCTTGGCTTCCTTGCTTCGCTCGCCTTTTACTGAAGCATTCTTAATTACTTTTTATCATCATCATCAAACTGACTACGCCCACTGCAGGGAAAAGGCCTCTCTCATGTCTCTCCAATTAACCCTGTCTTTTGCCAGTTGCGGCCACCGTATCCTCGCAAACTTCTTAATTTAATCAGCCCAACCAACTTTCTCCAGCCCCCTGCTAAGCTTGCCTTCTCTTGAAGTCCACTTCGATACCCTTAAGTACCAGCGGTTAGCTTGCCTTCGCATTACATTTCCTGCCCTGTATTACATGGCCTGAAAAGCGTGGACAGTGAGTTAGACAGGCAGAGCAGAACGGTGGGGCTAAAAATTAACATGCAGAAAACCAAATGTTCAACAGTCTAGCAAGGTAACAGCAGTTTTCAGGTGGTAGCGAGGTGCTGGAAGTAGTCAGAGAATACCTACTTAGGGCAGGTAGTGACCGTTGATCAGGTTCATGAGAGTGAAATAACTAGAATAATAAGAATGGGTTGGAGCGCATATGGCAAGTTCTCTCGGGTCGTGAAAGGCACTTAACCAATATCATTCAACAGAAAATATTCGACAGCTGCTTACCAGTACTCACCTATGGGGAAGAAACGTTGAGGCTAACAAAGAGGGTTCAGCTTAAGTTAAGGACAATGCAGCGAGGTTTGGAAAGAAAAATGATAGGTGTAACGTTAAGAGATCGGAAGCGCGCGGAGTGGGCGAGGGAACAAACTCGGGATAATGACATTCTAGTTGAAATCAAGAGGAATAAACGAACTTAATTACCTTTATTAATGCGAAAAGCATAGAGGTGCCATGGGAACAAAGCTTGGCGCAGGCGTGATGCATTATACAAAGGCGTGATGAATGAGAGGAGGACAGCCCTAAAAAATGAGCCGACGATGAGGCAGCAATCGAATACACAGCGTTAACACACCTAACACAGGTCAACGGATCGAATCCCTGCCGCGAGCCAGGCTCTAACTGATCTATTTACTAGTTCAGTTTGAGCCTGGCTCGCGGCAGGGATTCGATCCGTTGACCTGTGGCGAACAAATACCGAACCTGAACCCGAAACCGAAACAGAACCCTTATTTTTGGTCGGAACCAGAATCGAACCAAACCCATATTTCTTTTCGCCATCTTGACACTCAACCCGAACCGCAACGATTAGGAACAGTTCTGAGCCGGCTCGGGACTCTTTTCAGCCCCCCTTTTCTTTTTTGCGCCCCGGCCTACTTTTCTTTTCAGGCAACATTAGATGTGCTAGCGTGTCGATTTACCCGCCTAAAGCTGTCTGTGCTAGACAGTGCAAAATTGGAGCTTAATCTATGCGACAACAAACCGGGAGTAAGTCTGGCGTCTAGGAAGAATGTTAAGTGGCCCTTCTGTAATGTGCTTTCGGTAATTCTATAACACTGTACGCCATCGCCATCATCATCAGCCTGACTACGCCCACTGCAGGGTAAAGACCTCTCCCATGTCTCTCCAATTAACCGTGTCCTTCGCCAATTGCACGCCAGACTGATGCGAAATGTGATCTGATGCGACTGATGTCATGTGGCCTTTGGCATAATTAAAGGCGCATTCGCCAGCGTCAAAGACAAAGTAATCCTGGACCACCTCAATCACACCAACTGTGGCCACAAAACATACCATTATATGAGACAATTTCTTACAGACCGCCAAGCCTATATACCCATAAAAGATGTGGAACACGGGCCATGCACCATCGGCTCGAAGAGAACACCTTAAAACGCGGCCCTGTCTCCCCTCCTCTTCAATTTGGCAATGCTTCATTTTTCCCTCCAAATTATCATCTCTGTCCGAGATACATCATGCTCTTTATGCGGATGATATTACAATCGGGGCGACGCAAGGTAACCTGGCCCACATGGAATCCTGCCTGAAAGCAGCGGTGACCCTAGTCGACGACTACGTGGCCTACTGCGGACTCCAGTGCACCCCAGCTAAACCAGAATTTGTGCACGTATGTCCCTCCCCTCGGGACACAACCCCACTTTGCATCAGTCTCCCGTCGGGACTGATCCGGGAGGCCAAAGAGATCCGCGTCCTTGGCCTCTTCATCCACCACCAACGCAGAGCCGAAACCTCGCACGGTATGAGACCAGGTGGGCCGCATGGTCCGCCTTGTCTCCAAAAAGCGGGGCGGATTACGAGGCAAGAATGCACTGCGGCTTGCCGATGCTTTCGTAACGAGTAGAATCCTCTACTCAACCGCTAGTTCTACCTGCGCAAACACGATGAGGACACACTGGAGGTCATCCACCGCAAAGTCATGAAGCGGACTCTCGACCTCCCGGTTGCCACGTCCAACCAGAGACTTCTGGCCTTGGGCGTGGTGAACACCTTCTGGGAGCTTCGAGAAGCCCACTTAGTCAACCAATACACGCGTCTTGGACTGACCCCGTCCGGTCGCCACCTCTTGCACCGGCTACACATCAAACACGACTGCCACATTATGGAAAGGGAGAGTGCCAGAACCCTAGAGACGCGCCCTCAGGGTCTGACCCCTTCATCGCAACATGTCCACACAAGACCATAGTGGTCGTCGCCCGGCGCACGCGGAAGCGTTGGCGCGATACTATGTTCATCAACAACGTGTATTACGTGGACGTTGCCGGCCCACACCACAGGGGGTGGTACACGGCCGCAGTCGTACACAACACAAACACAGTCAAAGGGCTCACTTTCAAAGCCTGCAGCGCAACATACGCGGGGATATTGCCATTGCTCTGGCTCTCACTAATCCCAAGTCGAAACACATCATCACCGACTCGCGAGGGGCCTGTCGGAAATATGAGCTGAGATGGGCTGCCCCGCTTGCCTGGTGAATTCTGCAATTACGCTGCCGATACGAAGATACAACTCCACGTAACCTGATTTGGCCCCCGGTCACCAGGGGCTCCACGGAAACGAGCAGGCCCATCAGGCTGTCCGAGAACTCTCTCCTCGGGCTATCTCCCTGTCCTTGGAAGCCTACTCAAAATCACACAATCTAGCCCTTACAGTCAAACACATCACCGACTACTACAAGGAGGAGCACCGGCGCTGCCCCGCGCCTTGTAAGAGTCTTGATCGCGTTGTCGAGCGCCTCCTCATCAAAACTCTCACCAACACTGTACTGTGCCCGGCGGTGCTTAAACACTTCAATACATCCTTTGATGGCGCGTGCCAGTTCTGTAGGGAGGTGGCTGACACCTTCCACGTGTTTTGGGTGTTTCAGTCAAACCCATCTATCCCCCCCAAACCCAACCCCACCACAGAGGTCTGGGAGGCGGCCCTTCTCGGCTGTCACGACCTAAAGACCCAAAAGGCCTCGGTTCAACGGACACGGGCGGCGTTGATTGCCAATGGGGCCCCGGAATAGGGGCTCCACCTAGTATTGTCAGCAGAAAGGGCCAATAGGGTCCTACCCCAATCACCTCTCTGTAAAACTTTAATAGCCGATAAATGTTTTTCACCACCACCAATACCACCCCCTTAGCCGCTCGTATTCTAAGACGGACTGCCACTGATCCAACACCGAAAAGAATAATTTGGGCTCCTCGCCTCCAGGGCTTACGGGGTAATGAGGCCGCTTACGCGGCTGCCTGAGCGCTTACTCACCAGGCTCCTCATCCCAGCTCTTCTGGCGCGGAGAGAAACCAGCCGCTGCTGCGGTTCAGGGTAAATCATAACACATTATATCGACAACCACCGCCTTTTCCTGGCTCCTGCAAAGGGGCTGAGTAAGACTGAGGATCGAACTTTAAGGCGCCTGCAAACAGGTACTCTACTCTGTCCTGCAATCATCAAACATTATGATCTTAACATGGATGGGCGATGCCCGCACTGTGGTGAGACCTATGATATCTTCCACATGGTGTGGGCATGTACTCAACACCCCAACTCCCCCGTTCTCTTAGCCCTCTCGGACAGACATGGGAGACTGCCCTCTCAACTGCTCCTTGTTTCCGTCCCAAAGGGCTCTGGTGAAACAGGCTCGAGACGGGGCCTCATAATGCAGTGCCCCGGACTAGGGACGCCTACTATGATTGGTTTGGTTTGGTTTTATGGGTTTAACGTCCCAAAGCGACTGACACTATGAGAGACGCCGTAGTGAAGGGCTCCGGAAATTTCGACCACCTGGGGTTCTTTAACGTGCACTGACATCGCACAGTACACGGGCCTCTAAAATTTCTCCTCCTAAAAAATTCTAGCCGCCGCGGCCGGGATCGAACCCGCGTCTTTCGGCTCAGCAGCCGAGCACCATAACCACTGAGCCACCGCGGCGGCTATGTAGCGGGGCCACTCTGTGGCTCTCAAACTCTATTCTACCAAACAAAAGTTTTCGCCACCACCACCAACCCCAGACCAATGGAAGAGACAAAGGAGGGAGTGAAAGAAGGAAGAGGTGACGTAGTGGAGTCCTGCGCTCTCATCCGTCCTTTGTAAAAAAATCTCTGCCTCTCCCGTAACCGAGAGTAGAGTAAGCATGAAATGTTTACGGGTCTAATGTCATCTCGGTGGACACCCGAACCGCACCGTATAGGAAGGGAGGAACGCCACCACCCGTTCAGCGCGATGCCTTGCCATTTGAACGCAAGGTTTTTTGAGGAAAGGAAATGGCGCAGTAATTCTCTGCCATCTCGGTGGACACCCGAACCACACCGTAATGGAAGGGAGGAACGCCACCACCCGTTCGGCGCGATGCCTTGCCCTTTGAACGCAGCGCTTCTCCCCCGGGCCCCTGTGCGCCTGCGCGGCTTTGCTTCGATGCGCGAAGCCCCTAAGAGTTCACGTATGACAACGAGGTGTATCGTGGCATTTATTTGCTTTTTGCACGTGTTATTAGAAATCGGAAATTATAATTCCGTGCATTATCAAACACACAGCGACTGACATCTTGATAAACATTGAGAAGGCACTGGCAGCAGTTATTTTTTGTGACTCCTTTGGAGACCAACCGGCACTTGCATGCCGGTCGCGTAGGAGGGCTTACAGAGTCTCGTGAAATCTCGTCGTCTCGTACGGTGCTCGGATGTTCTCGTTTGAGAGCCCGGATGAGTGGATTTCAGTGCCCGGATAAGTGGATTTCAGTGCCCGGATGATGGCTCTCGGTCTCGGCGTGACGTCACCACACTGCCGACAACGGGGGCTAAAAGCATTTCATGCTTAAAACACCACTCGCTTCGCGCGTTTCGTGCTGGCCAAGATAGGGCTTCGCGTTGTGCTTGGTTCCAAGATAAGCGCCAGTGGGTTGAGACGGTAATTGAAAGAAAGCGCGGCTCCCGTTTCTGCGGCGATAACTGCACACTCACGTTAGCAGAATGCATGCGAAGGAACGATGACAATCTCATGAGTGAATTTGGCACCAAGATCCCAACAAGCAAGGACGCATATAACAAGCCTGATAAAGTCGTGTGAATTACGCTGAAAAACGAGAGCCGTGCCTTCTTTCAATTGCCGCCCGAAACCACTGGCGCTCATCTTGGAACCAAGCCGAACGCGAAGCCGTGTCTTGGCCAACACGAAACGCGCGATGCGAGTGATGTTTTAAGCATGAAATGCTTTTAGCCCCCGTTGTCGGCAGTGTGGTGACGTCACGCCGAGACCGAGAGCCATCATCCGGGCACTGAAATCCACTCATCCGGGCACTGAAATCCACTCATCCGGGCACTGAAATCGAGTCATCCGGGCACTGAAATCGAGTCATCCGGGCACTGAAATGGAGTCATCCGGGCACTGAAATCCAGTCATCCGGGCACTGAAATCGAGTCATCCGGGCACTGAAATCGAGTCATCCGGGCACTGAATTCCAGTCATCCGGGCTCTGAAACGAGAACATCCGGGCACCGTACGAGACTTAACGAGATTTAACGAGACTCTCTAAGCCTTCCTACGCGACCGGCATGCAAGCAACGGTTGGTCTCCAAACGAGTCACAAAAAATAACTGCTGCCAGTGCCTTCTCAATGTTTATCAAGATATCAGTCGCGCTGTGCGTTTGATAATGCACGGAATTATAATTTCCGATTTCTAATAACGCCTGCAAAAAGCACATAAATGCCACGTACACTTCGTTGTCGTACGTGATCTCTTAGGGGCTTCGCGCATCGAAGCAAAGCTGCGCAGGTGCACAGGGGCCCGGGGGAGAAGCACTGCGTTCAAAGGGCAAGGCATCGCGCCGAACGGGTGGTGGCGTTCCTCCCTTGCTTTACGGTGCGGTTCGGGTGTCCACCGAGATGGCAGAGAATTACTGCGCCATTTCCTTTCCTCAAAAAACCAAATGGCAAGGCATCGCGCTGAACGGGTGGTGGCGTTCCTCCCTTCCTGTACGGTGCGGTTCGGGTGTCCACCGAGATGACATTAGGCCCGTAAACATTTCATGCTTACTCTACTCTCGGTTACGGGAGAGGCAGAGATTTTTAAGCATGAAATGTTTTTAGCCCCCGTTGTCGGCAGTGTGGTGACGTCACGCCGAGACCGAGAGCCATCATCCGGGCACTGAAATCCAGTCATCCGGGCACTGAAATCCAGTCATCCGGGCACTGAATTCCAGTCATCCGGGCACTGAATTCCAGTCATCCGGGCTCTGAAACGAGAACATCCGGGCACCGTACGAGACTTAACGAGATTTAACGAGACTCTCTAAGCCCTCCTACGCGACTGGCATGCAAGCGCCGGTTGGTCTCCAAACGAGACAAAAAATAACTGCTGCCAGTGCCTTCTCAATGTTTATCAAGATATCAGTGGACCTGTGGGTTTGATAATGCACGGAATTATAATTTCCGATTTCTAATAACGCGTGCAGAAAGCACATAAGTGCCACGTTACACTTCGTTCTCATACGTGATCTCTTAGGGGCTTCGCGCATTGAAGCAAAGCCGCGCAGGCGCACAGGGGCCCGGGGGAGAAGCGCTGCGTTCAAAGGGCAAGGCATCGCGCCGAACGGGTGGTGGCGTTCCTCCCTTCCTTTACGGTGCGGTTCGGGTGTCCACCGAGATGGCAGAGAATTACTGCGCCATTTCCTTTCCTCAAAAAAAACCTTGCGTTCTAATGGCAAGGCATCGGGCTGGACGGGTGGTGGCGTTCCTCCCTTCCTGTACGGTGCGGTTCGGGTGTCCACCGAGATGACATTCGGCCCGTAAACATTTCATGCTTACTCTGCTTTCGGTTACGGGAGAGGCAGAGATTTTTATCTATGCTTATTACCCGAGGGCGCCACAGCGTGCATGAAAGAGGAGGTGATAGAAGGAAAAGGGTGTAATTGTATGGGAGTGCGCGCGTACGCTGCCGCCGTGAAGGCTCAGGCTTTTTACAAAGCGCGGATGAGGGCGCTGTGATCGCGGCGCATCCGGGCGCACGGAGCGCGCTGTCACGTCACGTGATCCTTTTTAAACTCCGCGGGCTTTCGTTTTTCGCCAATAAAGACGGCCACGCTAAGCCGATCTCGTTGGAATTGCCTGGGTTAGACATTATTTGTGGAGCTCCACATCTTTCCTATTGATGCCTGAGCGTTTCAAGCTATAATTAAAAAGTTCATTTATCTATCTCGAGTATATTGAAATAGGAGGAGCGAAAAAAATTACCGACGATTACGTTACTTCCTAATGCGAAATTTGAGCGCAGCAAATAAGCTGTTTCACCTTTTCGATAGATTGAGGCAAAGAAATCGAGCAACACATGTATGCGCTATCACAGAATTTTTTTTTATTTTTCACACGTATTCCTTTAACAAAGACTCCACTAACAGTTCTTGACAGTCATGAAGGAAGCTTTGTGGTCGGAGAAAAAGACTGATATATGTTCGACTTGGTACACCAATGCTTGATTCTCAAAGACGAGATCTATACAGGTGCCTCGCGAGGTTGTCACAGCCGTGGGACGCGTTACGAGCGAGAGGAACGGGATGTTCTCCCGCATAAGTGTTAGGAAATTGCTGTTTGTCTTTATGTCAACATTAAAGTCCCCCACTACTAACATCGGTGTGGATCGATGGACGGTTAATGCGAGTTGCAGGAAGTGCACGACGTCTTTCGTGAGTGCGGTAGGGGCGAAGTAGGCAGCTACTACCAGCAAGCCGTTGGGCAACTTTGCGGCGCACAGTTCGCCAACTTCATGTGACGTGCCAAACATTTCGACTGGTATTGCAGAGAGACCTGTGCGCAAGTAGATAGCGACTCCCGCCGCTCTGTTGTGGTCTCTGCGAGCACCACAGCAGTATAGGAAATCTATGATTTTGAGAGGCTCTTCGGGATCCATCCAGGTTTCAGCAAAGCAAAGTACAGAGGAATGGCGCAGAATGTGATCGTGGTGTACGTCCTTGGCATGTGCGGCAAGGGAGCGTACGTTAAGAATGTGGTTGTGAATGATGAATCAAGTGCTGCCAGCGAATGACGCGTCCATTGGCTGTCTGCGTGTGTTACTGGTGTGTGGTTAACATGTTAAGCTTCGCCTGTAAGAGTGGAACGCGACAGCGTCTTGCAACGCTGCCAGGGAGTCCACAGAACGCCATCGCCAATTCGGCTGTACGCCTTGCTGGACGGTAAATTTATTTTTTGAGGAAAGGAAATGTATCTCTCTCTCTCGCATATCTGGGTGGACACCTGCACCTCGCCGTAAGGGAAAGGGGGAAGATGGGAGTGAACGAAGACGCCGTATTAGCTAGACGCGCCTTTGTTCATTCCAAACCATTCAGCTGGCATTACGGAGTGGCTAGCGTGCTCGTATCGCACTCCGGAGACCCTGGTTCGATTCCCCAACTCGACCAATTTCGTTCTCGGTTTTATTGATTTATGCGGTCTAACTAGAAAGGTTAATTAGGCTATTTCATATTTATATTATTGTATTTCTATCCATCGTGTTCTGTCATTAACCTGTCAATTGTTGGAACTGTCTAGGATGTTCGACACAACGTATATGAAACGAGCAACGTCTTACTGAGTGGGGAAGTGCGTGGTGGTGGAGGGAACGCGGCTTCGTACTTATCTGTTTTTTTCAGCAGCGTCTTTTTCCGCGGACGCTGTTGTCGCTGCGCCGCGCGTCTTTCTTTCTTTCTTTTCTTTTCTTCTGACCTCTTCGTTCTCCTCTATATTAATTAGGCTAATTGATTAATTAAGCAATTAACTAAACTCAGTCCAACTTAGTTGCAGCATCACTATACGATCCCTTTGATTGGTTGCATGGTTACTAGCCAAAGTACAATTGGCCCAATTTGAAATTCGCGCACTGTGACGTCACGAGCATTTCGACCAATTGAAAAGCGTGACATTGGGGGCGGAGCTGGTTACGAGGCCGACGCCGACGCCGACGACGACGCGAAACCCAGGAACGGACGTCAAAGAGCTGCGCTCTAAAAATTACCGAAGACACTTTGGAAATTCTAAAGTGTGCTTGGCGAAAGCCTCATGGTCAACCCACCGCCCCTTTCCCGAACCGCTTGGAGCGTGGCGGGCTTCCCGCATGTGCGGTTTTTATTGTCTTTGGTGACTGCGGTCTCTAAATTGATTGCAGTGTTTTAAAGCGAGCTCTTTTGAGCCTGTTTCGCGGCGTCGCCGTCGCCGTTGTCTTTCGGCGTTCATTGTGTTAACTTGCGTTGCCGTTGACGTTTTACCCTCCGATCATTTTAAGGAAAGGAAGCGCTCATAACTGGCTCCCTGCGTCAGTGGACGCCTCAGTCGCGCTTTTGTGTAGTTGTTGGGCCTGCAAGAGCCGTTGCCTAGCAACTGTCGCGGTGGACACCCGAACCGCACGGTTTAGGAATTGAGGCAGTGGTAGTGAAAGAAGAAAGACAAAGGGGCGCTGTAGTGAAGAAAATGAAAATTCTATTTGAGGAAAGGCAATTACGCAGTGACTGTCTCGCATCTCTCGGTGGACACCCGTCATCTGTTTTCAGAGGAAAGGAGGAAGTGGGAGTGAAAGAAGAAACAAAAAGAGCGCTCGTAGTGAATAAAATGAATTAGAGGAAAGGAAATTACGGAGGTCGTTGCGCTGCTGCGCAGAGGCGAGGCCACAGTTGGCACGATTCCAGCGCAACGACGGACACCGCGAGCATGAACGGACGCGGAGAGCACGCGCGGACACTGCAAGCATGGACGGACCCCACGAGCATCAGCCATTAAAGGCTTTCGCCTTAAAAATTGGTACTGCAACTATAGATACACCCTAACAGCATGCACGTGATTTGAGTTTTTAAAGGGTCAGTCTACTGAATTTTATCGACCATATTTTCTTTGCGGCAACCGATAGCTCTTTACTCAAATTACCGTTTAGCCAGCTGTGGTGCCAAGGAGTGCGGTAGAACATTTTAAAATATAATATATTAATATGGGAGCACATCTGTATGAGATGGTAGTCTCATCTGGCAACCATCTGAATTTCCGCCGCGCGGCGACAAACATGGCGGCGCCCGTCGAAGCCGGACCTCTCGCTTCGGACTGAATTCTCGTTGTTGCTGCCTTTTTCAGTGCGTTCACTGGCCATAAATGGGGCGCCTGTCTTTCGCTTCGTCTCATCTCGCCTATAAGAAAACATATAAGAGATAAATTTGCTTTATTTTAATAATTAGAGTGACGATTCTGCCGCTCCTAGGCTTAAGTGGAGAGTCGGTTTGTTTACAGCAATGGTTCCCGTCCTGACGACCCGATGGCGCCACTATAGGCTTAGTTTATTTTTGCGTCTCTGCTAGCATACGCTGAACTAAAAGTGGGAATGTGCCCGCGTTTTGCGTACGTGTAACTATAAATATTAATGTGATTTACAGAAAAAGCGAGCGGTACGCCTTCTAGTTTACTAGAACAAAACGTGCGTTTCTCTGACCTTGGGGCATACAAATGGTACGTAGTATATTCACTTACGCTTCTACAAAAAAAGACTACCACTTTCTTGAACAAAATGAACGTTTGGGGTCGCCACCATGCTTTTTTACGCGACTTTTAAGGCCGAAATCAAATATAAATTCCTGCCTAAACCGGGCGCAGACCCCTCGTTATTGATGTTATAGGGTGCCAACTACCAGAATATGCCATTATTTATACACTCATTTCGGTGAGTAGACTGACCCTTTAAGACCGCTTAGTTGTTTTTTTAATTTTGGTACAATTAGCGGGGACACCCTGTATATATAACCTCCACGAGGCGACACCTCCTCTCCCTCTACCCCAGCGGACCACATCTGGTGGAGTGAGCGGCGACGGCAGCGACGTCGCCGGCGGCGCCATCTGTTGGAGCGCGGCTGCGGCGTTGCTAGGCAACGGCGGAGTTTCTTACTATTACCATAGTCTGAAACTCCCGCCTCAGTTTCATATAGGGTCGGCGCTGGCCGCTAGAGGCGCCGCTGGGCACTGGAGGGCACCGAGCAGCGGCGCAGCCGCCTGCCCGCCCCAGCCGGCTTTGCATCACGCGAGGTATTTTCACCCGATTACTCGAAAATTTCAGCGACAGTCGGTTTAGCTTTCCTTCCAATCTAGTCTAACGAGAATATGACGAACTTTAATCAGGGAGGAAATGGGAAATGGGAAAGAAATGATGACGTAGCGACATACAGATACTTCTCTGAAGCAGACGATTTGTGTAGAAATGCGCAGCTACTTGTTTATTCTCAAAATGGCCCTGTTACATTTTTGAACGTGATGCAGCACACTAACGCCCTGTAGACGCGATAAAAAGCTAACGATATTGCCAGAAGAAAGCGATACGCGCTACAAAGACAGTTGCTTGTCTCCTGCCTTCGCATCGCTGTTTTCGATCTCAAATCTTGCAGCGCGTAACCGCTAGCTTGCAGTTGGCGAAATACGAGCAGAAACATGACCGCAGTCCCCATTGAACACCTCCCAACTCTGGTCTGACAGCTCAAGCGTGAGTCCGCTTTCAAGACGCGTATACATAGTCGGTGCTTTTGAATTTATAAGGCAGCTTTCTTGTGAGAACTGGGGCCGCGCGATGCCCGTCCGGGCTCGAAAGTAAGCATATGATGGCTTGCTCAACGGGCTTCTTAATTTGCCCCTTTTTGTCGCAGT
Organism: Amblyomma mixtum; assembly: GCF_055824585.1. Taxonomy (NCBI): domain Eukaryota; kingdom Metazoa; phylum Arthropoda; class Arachnida; order Ixodida; family Ixodidae; genus Amblyomma; species Amblyomma mixtum. The sequence continues at coordinate 160,777,449 of NC_143016.1, forward strand.
TTTAAGAGTAGCAAGCATGGCCGTGATGGCTTGATCAACGAAAGACCCCGTGCTCACGGCTGCATATATGTGACACATAAGGAACGCGCGCTAAGTTTCATCGTGTGATTTTTGCTTTAATTCAGCTTACGCGTATGAAAGGGCTCTGTCATTTTTGGCTGTCGTGTATCTAAATCACTAAATCAGCATTCGTGGTCGTTGCAAACATGCGAGCCAATGAGTTTCAGCGCATTTGTTTCTTAATTCACGACAATTTTTTTTTAACTTAATTCTTCTTGAACCGATTACAGCTGACACTGTTGTCAGCTTGTCATTAGGAGCCTTGTCATTAGGAGAAACATGAGAACTGCAGCCTTAAAAATATATGCTCCTGTCACTAAATTCGGGACCCCCGCGGTATCCCCTCTGTTTTTCTGGCGCCGGTCGTCGGAATGGGTGGACGGCCTCACCGCGTCCTTCAGCGCTTGCGTCTCCTAAATGCCAAGGACGCAGTCACGCGGGGAATGACCGAATGCGGCTTATAAGGCGGTGTGAAAGTAATTTTGTGGACGGTGCACGTGAGGGTAAAAGATACGGCGGCAGTGTAAGCGCAGGGCCGGACAGAGCATTTGGGCTAGTCGATGCGTGCAGACGGGAGCGTGCATCAGGCAAGGACGTGATCGGCTAGCGATCGGGACTACGATCAGAACCTACCACGTCAACCCTCGTTACCCCGAGGCCCCATGATAAGCCAACATCAGGCTCTGGTCCTCCAACGTCCTCGCCACTGAATCAGCCCCGCAACGACCTACCCTCCTTCGAATAGGAGATTGCCATCCCTGCAGATAAGCACTCGTTTCCCCTCTATATTAACCTCTCCTTTTTTCCCCTCCCTACATACCTCACTTTCAATTGTTTTACGAGCTAACGTCTTCAAGTCCTTATTGTAGTTGTCACTAGTTCTGTAGGCATTATTCTGATGTCTTATACTTCGAACCCTTACGTTTAACTCGTCTGTATTAAGCATGAAATGCTTTTAGCCCCCGTTGTCGGCAGTGTGGTGACGTCACGCTGAGACCTAGAGCCATCATCCGGGCACTGAAATCCACTCATCCGGGCACTGAATTCCCGTCATCCGGGCACTGAATTCCCGTCATCCGGGCACTGAATTCCACTCATCCGGGCACTGAAATCCACTCATCCGGGCACTGAAATCCAGTCATCCGGGCTCTGAAACGAGAACATCCGGGCACCGTACGAGACTTAACGAGATTTAACGAGACTCTCTAAGCCCTCCTACGCGACCGGCATGCAAGCACCGGTTGGTCTCCAAACGAGACAAAAAATAACTGCTGCCAGTGCCTTCTCAATGTTTATCAAGATATCAGTGGAGATGTGGGTTTGATAATGCACGGAATTATAATTTCCGATTTCTAATAAGGCGTGAAAAAAGCACATAAATGCCACGTTACACTTCGTTGTCATACGTGATCCGGGGGAGAAGCGCTGCGTTCAAAGGGCAAGGCATCGCGCCGAACAAGTGGTGGCGTTCCTCCCTTCCATTACGGCGCGGTTCGGGTGTCCACCGAGATGGCAGAGAATTACTGCGCCATTTCCTTTCCTCAAAAAACCTTGCGTTCAAATGGCAAGGCATCGCGCTGAACGGGTGGTGGCGTTCCTCCATTCCTGTACGGTGCGGTTCGGGTGTCCACCGAGATGACAGAGAATTACTGCGCCATTTCCTTTCCTCAAAAAGCGAGAAGAGGCTGGACGTGGCGTGGATCGGACGCTCGTGCGAACGCTCCTCGCTTCACCCATGCCCACCGCTGAATTCAGCGACGCTCAACACCGCTCTCGCCTGGATTTCGTGTTTGAAGCTCGGATAACGCCATCGAACGCATCGGCAAGTCCCTTTTTGCCTGTTTGTTCGGACTTTTTTGCGATTCGGCTCTCGCCGGTACGCACGGCCCGCTAGGCCTACGCCAGGCCTAGCGACCCCGCTCTGACGGGGCTGTGCCGCATTTTCTGAGTGGGATCTTCGTCCAACATTGGATATGGAAGTCACCGTGGAGGGGACTGATATAGCCCCCGAAGAAGTTTCGCACCAATATGGTTGGTTCACCGTCGGTGAATCTCAACGATCCGGTCACGAACGCCGAAGGACTGACCCCGCGGCACACAATGGAACCGATTGCGCCCAGGGACAGGGCAGCATGCGGCAATCTGCCGACTCCTCTGCGAAAAAGCTTGGCCGACGACTTGCTCGACAATCGGTGGCGTCGAACCTACCTCGCCTACCCAAGGGCGTAACCAAGGTGATACTCCGGCCATCGGGCGGCCTCCGTATACTCGAGAGCTGTGGTCAACTCGGAATCTTTCAACTCATTCGTGACGCCGCGGGTGTAACCTTGGCGGAATCTTCTGAAGACTGCATGCTCCTCAACTTCAAGCAACACACCATACTGGTGGCCACCCATTCCGCGGCACGAGTGGAACGCTACTTAAGCATCCAGGAGCTCACCTACGGCGAGAACAAGATCGCCATCACCTCGTATGTCGCCACGCCGGACGGCAGTGGTAAAGGAGTGATCCAAGGCGTTCCCAAACATCTATCGGACGCTGTCATCCTAGCGAACCTTCAGCATCCCAGAAATCCTCCAATATGTGGTGTCCGGCGCATGGGTGCGCAGTCGCAGACGGTCCTCATTCTCTTCAACGGTGAGAGAGTTCCCCGTTGGATCAGCTTCGGTGGTGGCATGATTCGTTGCTGCCTCTACAAAAAAAAATACGAAGTGTGTTCTTTGTGCGGACAACTCGGACATCGCAGAGACGTTTGCCCGGACCCGAAAAACGCTCGCTGCCGCGGATGCGGCATGGCCAACCCTCCTGAAACGCATACCTGTGAGCCTAAGTGTGCCTTGTGCGGTAAGGGCCATGAGCTGGGCAGCAACAAATGCCGCGAGATCTACCGCACTCCATACATTGTGACCAAACGCCGCTGGGAACAGGAACGCCAACATCTGACCCAGCATAGCCAAGAGACGCCGCAGTCTAAAGAGCGACGCAGCCGCTCCAAAAGCAGGGGGCGGACGGACTATAGTCATCGATCCAGCTCTTTTCCACGACTGCAACAGAGAGGCCGGTCCGCCTCCAAATCCAGGACTCCTTCACACCAGCCACGGAACCCCGGTTTGAACCAGGACGCCGTCGGCACGCAAAAGGTAGGCTGGGCAGATAAAGCCTCCCAGAAATCTAACTCCAAACCCTCTGAGCTAGCAGACCTGAAAGTGCTGGTAGGGAAATTACTTCGCGAGGTGGAGGAACTAAAGAAAGAAAATGCCGCTCTAAAACAGCAACAAATGCAGACTGGGTCACCGCCTATGACCGTTGGCGCCAATAACCCTACCCCTTCTACCTCCGCCGGAGCGGACATGCATGTTGAATCACCGCGGGCACCCCCGCCTAAGCGAAAAGCGGGCGGTTCCCTCTCCGAAGACCAAAAGCTAGCCGACAGCATTCACAAAATTGAAGAAGCGCAAACGCAGACTACCAACACCCTCATTCAAATGCAGCTTACAATGACTTCCATCATGGAAGAATTATGCACACACCGACAGGAATTACTTAACTTAGGCACCTGGCAGCAGGAGGCAGAGAGTAGGCTCTTTCCCGTCAAAATTCGCAAAACCGCTTCTTCTGAAGCGGTATCAGACTAGCCCAATATGGCGCCACAACCAAACTACACCATCTGGCAGTGGAACTGCCGAGGATTTAACCGCAAACGAGCTGTACTCCAACAATTCCTCCACAATAGAGACGGACCGGACTTAATCGCACTACAAGAGACACAAACCAATAGCAAGCTAGCTGGATATCAATCCTTTTCATCGGGGGGTGACACGCTTGGAGTCACGACTCTCGTCAAACGAAATATTACGGTTGTCCAGCACGATACCCCAGTCACAAATGTCACACACGTGCTAGTCGAATTAATTCCGCCTAGGAAACCTGATCACAGTCTGTTTGTGCTGAATGTCTATAGCAGCCCAAAGTTACGGAAAGCAAGCTTTGGCCCGCTCTTTCAGGCGACCCTGAAACTTGCAGGCAATCACCCCGTCATTTTCACGGGAGACTTTAATGCGCAACACCCGGCTTGGGGGTACCCACAGGAGGACATTAAAGGTCGAAAATTGTGGCTCACCGCACAACAGTGTGGGTTGACTCTTCTTACAGACCCAGTAGTCCCCACCCGCTGCGGCAACAGTGTTTCCAGGGATACGACTCCCGATCTGACTTTTGCTAAAAATTCGGGCACTCCAACATGGATAAACACTCAACAAAATTTCGGCAGCGATCACTACATATTGGAAATAGTGGCTTCAACTGGCCCCAAGCGTCGTAGCGCTCGAGCTCCCACCCTTGTCGATTGGGACATGTTCCGCGCTAAAAGGGCCGCCCGAGAAGCTGATACCCCCGATATACTAGACATAGATGTCTGGGCACAGGATCTTTGCCAAGATGCGAAGGCAGCCACCCGTACGTTAGAGCAGGCTGACCACCTGGAGATTGCGGACAGCCGGCTTCTTCACCTATGGGAGGCAAAGCGAGGACTAGAGAACCGACTCAAACGACAGCGGTGGAACCGCAATCTGCGCAGAAGAATAGCTAGGCTAAACAAGGAGATCGAGGATCATGCGGTCAAGCTTACTCAGCAAAACTGGGAGGACATATGCAACCGCATGGATCGCAATATGGGAGTATCTAAGACTTGGAACTTGCTCCGTCATCTACTTGACCCTGCAGGTAGCAAAACCACCCAGAGGCAGAACCTGCAAAAGCTTGTGCATGCATACGCAGGCACACCAGAGGACCTTTTCCTTGAACTTAAAGACAGATATATTGGCAATGCTCCTATCCAAGCCTTCCCAGATTATGCTGGTACGGAAAACACGCAGCTCGACTCCCCGATTACTGTGGATGAGGTTAGGGCAGAGATTGCCAGGCTAAACTGTAAATCCGCCTCTGGCCCAGATGCAGTATCCAACAAGATCCTCCGCAACCTAGATGAACAGTCGCTACAATCACTAACTGAGTATATGCAGAAATGCTGGTCGGAGGGCTCAATCCCACAAATATGGAAAACGGCAGAGATCATTCTCATTCCAAAACCCGGGAAGGCACTCAGCCTTGAGAACCTCAGGCCAATTTCGCTCACGTCTTGTGTAGGTAAGCTCATGGAGCACGTAGTTCATACCCGCCTAAACAGGTTTATGGAGGAGAACGAGCTGTACCCCCCAACCATGATTGGCTTTCGACCAAAACTTTCTACGCAGGATGTAATGCTTCAGCTCAAACATCACATTATTGAGGCAAAAACGCGGGACACCAGAATAATTCTTGGACTCGACCTGGAAAAGGCCTTTGACAATGTCAGACATGATGCGATCTTGGAGAACCTTCATGAACTCGGGGTGGGAGCCCGCACCTTCAACTATATCCGCGACTTTCTCACAGGTAGAAAGGCGCATTTTCAAGTAGGAGGTCTCCACTCGCGTGACTTCCCCCTCGGCAACAAGGGCACCCCGCAGGGATCGGTCCTGTCACCCTTTCTCTTCAACGTTGCAATGTTGAAACTTCCACACCAATTAGCGCAGATCCCGCAACTCCACCACAGCCTCTACGCTGACGATATCACCTTGTGGACCGCCGAGGGCAGTGATGCCGAAATCGAAGAGAGACTCCAGCGTGCCATCGATATCGTGGGGAACTATGTAGACCCCAGGGGGTTGCGGTGCTCTCCAGCCAAATCTGAATTTCTCATATTCCGCAAAATCGGATCCCTTGCGCAACCCCCACCGGCCATCGAACTCAGTATTCGCGGAGTCCCCATTCCTCGAGTACCCAAAATTAAAATCTTGGGCCTAATTCTACAAGAACACGGCTTCAATGGTGACGTAATTCAGAAGCTTCAGGGAACCTCGCAGCAAATTATGCGACTCATTCGCCGCATTAGTAACCGCCACTCGGGATTGAGGGAAAGCAATACTTTCCGTTTAGTACAAGCTTTTGTGATCAGCCGCATCGCTTACGTATGCCCTTACCTACATCTCAAGTCAGCTGAAAAAGAGAAAGTGGAAGCCATAATCAGAAAATGCGTCAAACAGGCAGTTGGGCTACCCATGCACACAGCGACTGAGAAAGTCTTAGGTCTCGGTCTTCATAACACCCTAAGTGAGATTATTGAAGCGGTAACCGTCTCGCAGTACGAACGACTAACGGCCACACCAACTGGCAGACACATTCTGTCCACACTCGGCATAACATACGAACGACAAGGCGGACCAACAACTGACCTTCCCAAGCATATACGCCAGCTTCTGGTCATTCCTCCACTACCTCGGAACATGCACCCCGATTTCCACGCTGAACGTCGTGCAGACAGAGCCAAATCATTAGGCAAACGTTTCCTTAATGATACCTCTGTGGTATATGTTGATGCAGCAGATTCTTCGGCTGACAAGATGGTAGCTGTGGTTACCACGGAATGTGGTACATTCATAACTGGGGGCACTATACGCACTCAGCACACACATGTTGGTGAAGAAACAGCCATTGCTCTAGCCATTGCGGGATCCTCGGCAGAAACCATTGTCAGCGACTCAAAATTGGCAATACGTAACTACACGTTTGGAAGAATCTCTCCACAAGCAGCACGGATTCTGCTAAATTATCAGCCCACGCGGCGCATTCGCCTAATCTGGACGCCTGCTCATGCCTCCCTTGCTGGTAATGAGGCGGCTCATAACCTAGCTCGAGAACTGTCCCGCCGAGCTGGGTCGTGCAGTCCACCCGCCCTATACTCCGGCAAGGACAGGTTGTTTTCTTACAGAGAAATCCTGCAGCACTACAGGCTTGCAAGACTCAGATTTCCCCCAGCAGATAAAACGCTTTCCAAGCAACAGGCCAAAGCCTGGCGTAAACTTCAAACTAAAACCTATCCAAATCCCCAATTGTGTAGCTTCTATTCGGATGGACTCTACTCAGACAAATGCAAAAATTGTGATGCCAAAGCCGATCTAAATCATATGATCTGGAACTGCCCGCAGTCCCTACCCGCGAGTCGCTTCATTACCGACTCTGATCATTGGGAGGCTCTATTGCTCAGCCCCGACCCGGGGACACAGATCAAGCTCCTCCAGCTGGCTGAAGACGCCGCCGCTGCCCAAGGGATAGCGGCCGCCGTTTAAGCGGGGGGTGACTTCGGGTCGCTCCTCTATATCCGCTGGAAATAAAGTTCCACCACCACCACCACCTCAAAAAGCGTTGCGTTCAAAGGGCAAGGCATCGCGCCGAACGGGTGGTGGCGTTCTGTGGACTCTCTGGCAGCGCTACAACGCGCTGTCGCGTTCCACTCCTAAAGCCGAAGCTTGAGCGTCATTAATTAGCAGTTAATTAGTATTCAGACATTAATCAGTAATTAACAATTAATTAGTGATTTGCCATCACTTAGTAATTATATGTGATGCCACCAGTGCCACAGAAACAGCGAAGGTGGTGCGGAAAACGCTTCCGCCTCTACCCACTTTAGAGAGTCAAAGTGCCCCCTGAACTTTTTAACAGAGTGCATGTATGTTCTGATGACATTCTCTGTTATGGTCTATAATGAACGTAGTTATCAATACGAAAGATGGCGTTTTACACTGAAAGAAGATACATTTCCCTAGCTCGACTGAAATCTTACAGGTCGCAGATTAATAGATTACAGATTACGCATATTATTCCTCCTATGACCAAATAGTAATACAGTCTAGTAAAAAGCAGGAGACTCCTTCGGTATTTAACGCGCAATGCACATTTGACACTTACCGCACAGCTCTCGCAGACTTTGCGTTTGCCTTCATCACGCTCTGATGAAATACCAGCCTTCCGCGCTCCGAGAGCTTGCCAACGTTCTGGTGAAGCGTCTGGAGCTTTTTAGCCTCAACTTTCAACGTCGCCACCTTTTTCTGGCTGTGCTCAAGCTGCTGCTTTGCGGCACGAAGCTGGCGCTTCAATGACTGCACTTCAACGCAAGTTATACAGCCGACGACCTGATCCGTTTGGCAGGCCGCGTCCGTGGTCCGGTCCCGACCGCTGTCGCTCGTCGAAAGTGCTAGCGCTGCAAAAAGATTAAAATACTGCTTAAAACTAATCCTCCCGAACTCGTGCCAGGAAGCCACGGATTTTTAGAAACAATAAGCGAAAAAAAAAACAAGGCTAAGAAGCAATGCTTACCGTCAATGCAGTCAACCGCGGGTGCAGGATCAGCCACAGACGAGGCTTCGGCGGCATCTTGAGACGGCAGGCTGGAACACGATAGCTCGCGACGTCGTTTCACCTGTTTCCGAGCTACTGGCGACCGCCTACGTCGTTTACAGTTTGTCAAATAGCCTGGAAGGCCTTCAAAAATACTTGGGATAGCGTCAGGGCGGAGCGCCGGCCTCCCTCGCTGCAAAGATACCGCGTCGCCATTCACAGCGAATTCCTCTACACGAATGATGTCCGCAACGTGAAAGTGCTTTTCGCAAACACGCACATATTTCGAATCAAAACTGAAGTCACCAGTCTCTTCCCGAGGAATAGCACGCTTCCACTTTTCCGACAGCCCCTTGTCAGCAGGGAAGCGAAACAACGAGAGCTTCTCTGTCACGCCTTTGTAGCCGGACCGGCACCCTGGTGCGCAACAAGTGTTCGGCATGGTGTCACGCACACGACTTACATTATGTCAACACACAACACAGCAGCAGGCGGTGAAATTCGCACTCTGATAACGAGCGGCGACGCTTTCTGACCGGTCGCGACAGCGCTGAGCTCGCCGAATGATGCCCTTCAGTGCTCCGTGGCGCCGCGCCGCGGCAGGCGCGGGCGGTATATGAACCTCTCCCATAGAGTTACGGAGGAGTTTCGTGACCAGATGTTATTCTATTACCTAGAGGGAAAGCTGGCGGCGCTGCACTTCAGCCATCATCTACGCTCAAAACATCATGGGACGGTGAACTACTTGTTGCGGAACAGTCATATTTTTTTGGGAACACGGAGTGGCACTACTAAGAGGTTTCATTCCGAAAACGGTGTTCGTGTGTGCGCAGACGACTGTCGCGCGATCGCAGTGTGCAAAACCATGGTAATGAAAACGCAACGACACACGACGCCAATACAATGTTTCACTTTTCCGAAATGCCATTAGAAAACCTCTTAAAGTATCTAAGCAACAAATTTTTGTAAAACATATTTACTTTTAAATATGCGCCTGTTAATCACAAAATTATACTTTTATAGCGTTCCTTACTTGGCCAATAGGAAAGCCAGCCATCTCTTATTTTGGGTGAACTTTGCACTAAAATGCTTTTCTGCTCGTTTGTTGCAATTTACAGACAGGATATTGAACGTTAGGACATTCGTAGTTATCGAACATCTTTATTTATTTAAGGCGAAAGCCTTTAATGCCGCATCGTTGTAAGCAGGAGCTGTCGACAGAAATTTTCATTTCATTTTTTTATTTTTTATTTCGGACAACAATACATGGTGTCCGCGGGGAGAGGCTAAAGGAGACTGGAGTGTCTCCTGACGAGGCCTAACACCCGCTTTACACGTCGGTGCAGATGGTGCAGAGTGACATATCAGTGAAAACAGTGGTACATAAAACACAGTGGTACAGGAATTCAACATAAGCAATTACACAAACACTGATCAGGCAGAAAATAATACTCAAGAAGTCATTAACAATGAGCGATAGTAATTGGAGTAGAAAAGAAAAACACATTCGAGCAGAACAAGAAAGAACAGTACAGAACAGTAGGTGTAAAAATGAATGCAGCAGGTATGCATAACAATTTCACACAGGGGTGTTCAAAAGATTACTCATTTTCTTCTTAAATTGGTGAATGGTGACACTCTCCTGGGCACAAGCAATTAGTGTTGGATATTTGTTGCATAAAACTGTTATTTGGTGATCCGTAGTCTGGGTTCCGTAATTAGTGCGAGGCCTAGAAGCAATCAAGGAAATTGTGCGCAAGTTATGTGGGATTTCTCTATTCAAATAAGAACGAGAAAATGATTCAAAGTCATGTTTTATTTTTTGGTAGATTAGGTGTGCTAAGTAGTGCTTATAGCATAGAAAAAACGGTAACACCTTACAAGAGGTAAACATGTCATTGGTACTAGCAGGATAACTACCCAATATGCGCAAGGCTCTTTTTTGCAGAGAGAACAACCTATCTGAGTCAGTTTTATTACATGTTCCCCACACTAAGATACTATACACAATATGGGAATGAATAAGAGAAAAATAAAGCTGTTTTTTTACATGGAATGGAAGAAGATAACGAAGTCGTTGAATTAACCCAACTGATCTTGATATTCGTATCCGCAGACTGTTGATGTGATCAGTCCAGCCCAAGTCACTGCGGAAACGAACTCCTAGGAACTTATGAGAATTCACCTGTTCAATTTCTGTGTTATTAAAATATAGTCGGATATTATGCACAAGAGGCTTATTTTTGGCACGGAAAAGCACATATTTAGTTTTTTTTATGTTTAGTTCAAGCTCATTGGCATCAAGCCATGTTCGCAGTTCATTGAGCCAGGTATTGGATTGATATTCAAGCATGCTAAGGTTGGGACCAGAAAAGAAGACATTAGTGTCATCAGCGTAGAGGACCATATTTGAAGTTGAATGTATATTTACAATATCATTAATATATAAAATGAAAAGTAGAGGGCCGAGGATAGACCCTTGTGGTACACCGAATTTTATTACGCCCGTGTCGGATTTAAGCTCCTGTAGCCACGTAGACTGCCTCCGTCCTGTAAGATAGCTTTCCAACAATTTGTGTGCAATACCGCGAATTCCATATTTTTCTAGTTTTAATAATAAGATACCGTGTTTAATTGAATCGAAAGCTTTGCGAAAGTCTAGAAATATTCCAATGGTGAAAAGCTTTTGTTCGAAGTTAGAAAGAAGGCGATCTTTTATGTCCAGTAGAGCAGTCTGTGTGGATTTACCAGCCTGGAATCCATACTGTTCTTTGCATATTACGTTTTTTTTATCAAGGAAGTTTTGTAATCTTTTGTGTACCACACGTTCTGCGATCTTGGAAAACAGTGGCAATATCGAGATAGGGCGATAGTTGCTCATATCATTTTTGTCGCCTCCCTTGTAGATTACTGTAACTCGAGCTGACTTCATCTTATCAGGGAAAATACCAGTCAGGATCATCCTGTTGCATATATGCGTTAAAGGTGGACTGATGCTTCTGATAGCGGCTTTTACTGGTACCGTACTTATATCGTCATCACCTGGAGAACATTTATTTTTAAGGGAATTAACGATAACTACGATTTCTTCTTCAGACGCGGGGGTCAGAAATAGAGACTCACAGCAACTAGTTTTCATATAAAGCTCTACAGGTGATGGGCGACTCGCGCCTGCTGTGGTATGATAAGCGCCTGCTTTAAGAAAATGTTCATTAAATGTATTAGCAAGTGTTACACCAGAGCAGGAAGTTCCATCAATCAGTAGCTCGGAAGGCAGACGAGGTTTCCCACTGGATATCATGCCATTTACAACGTTCCAAACTTGTTTGGGTTTGTCCGCTATTGAAGCAAATTTGTTTTCATAATAAGCAGTTTTGGCCTTTCTTAGATCCAGAGTTAATTTGTTTCTGAATTTCTTAAATTCTTCGAAATCGGCTGGGTCTCTTGTTTCTAAGAAATGAGCAAATAACGAGTTTTTATATCGAATGCGCCTGAGAAGAACCGGCGTGATCCATTCTTTCTTAGCTTTTTTGTGCTTACGTACGGGAACCATAGGAAAGGCAATGTTGTAATTGTGTTGTACCTTTTCTAAAAATATATCGTACGCAACGGATGGATCATTTTCCAGATATACTTCTGCCCAACAAGTTTCAGCCATAAGTGAACAAAAATGGGCAACAGTATCATCATTCACTGTTCGTTGATTGTACTTAGGTTTAGCAGAGTTTAGCTTATTTGAAAATAAGCCAAAGAATGGCATATGATCACTTATGGCTGATGAAAAAACACCTGCGGCAACTGTCTGTGGGGAAAAATTTGTAAAACAGTGATCGATGAGTGTTTGTGTTTGTTGGCTTATTCTGGTAGGTAGGTCGATAACATTTTGGCAACCATGTAAGAACATCAATTCAAGTAGTTTAGTCTGCATCGAGTTTTTCGTAAGCAAATCAACGTTCATATCACCAAATATAATGACACGCCACCTGTTTTGATTAGCTAAATTAAGGAAACTATCAGAGAAATCAAGGAATGCATCAAGATTACCATGAGGGGGACGGTATACTAAAAGTAAAGCAATGTCGCGATGCAATAAACTAACAACTTCAAAGTTTTCATTTACAACACATGAGTCTGTAAGAACATCATAGGGCAAACGTTCGTGTACATATAGAGATATACCACCTCCGCGTTTGCCTTGTCGGAACATAGAAATGTGATTGTAGCATGGAAACTGCACAACTTCTGCATCAGAGCTATACCAAGTTTCCGTAAAACCAATGACATCAAAACTACGCTTCAGTTCCTCCAATTCAGCTTCAATTTCTTCGACCTTGTTCTTCAAACTGCGTACATTTAGGTGATACAAGGAGAGGACCTCTTGAGGAGCATAAGAGCTGACACTGAACAATCGATTAAAAAGGTCAGGGTTATAGTAAGCCATCATTCCAAACAGGGATTTAGCAAGGTTCCAAGTTTACGATGCCTATACAATCTTACTTAGGTCCTCCTCTGACGCAATCCTTATTGCTGGAGTGCCGCTCTCCTTCCTCACGAAAATCTTTCCCTCTGTTGACCACACAAAAGAGTAGTTCTGCTCGCGAGCTTTCATTTTAGCTAGCCATCGAAGTTTCTTGTTAGTGGCAGTCAAATTATCAAAAAATTGTATCTTGTCCTCCTGTTCATTCAGGGTTGTGCGCTTTGCAAGCCATGCATCTTTAAGAGCCCGCCTAGAAAACCTTATCAGTGCCACCGGTACCTTCTTTTGGCGTGATGGGAGACGATGCAGGCCTTCAATATCGGATTCTGATAGGCAAGGTAGATCGAGCGTCACTGCAAGATCATTTATCTTAGATAGCAAGTCTTCTTTTTCTTCAAAGGGCAAACCATGGATTTCCATGTTCTGTCTTCTGCTGTATTGTTGCAGATCATTTAGTTCTTTCTTTAGCTCGTTTTGATCTTTTTCAGTGCTTTCAAGCTTAGCGCGTAGCCTTTCAATCTCTCCATCATGCCTCTCAGAAGTCGTGAGTAGCGTGTCGTATGTTTCAGAAATATACGCGACAGATTTTTCAATGTTTGCTACGGTCTCATTTAATGGTGTCAGGCCATCCAGCTTGATCGTAAGTGCAGCCAAATTCTTCTTTATTTCAGAAAGTTCTTTACCCAAAGCAGGTGGGAGCACGAACGTTTGCCCACTTCGCGACGAAGGCAAACGGCAGGTTGGGCATTTTAATGTTTTCTTATCTGCCTCACTTTTTGCTTTGTATATGTCACGCTTTTCAATTGCCCGCAACGGTCGTGACGACACAGTGCGCGAATTTCAAGCGAGCCAATTGTACTTTGGCTAGTAGCCATGCAACCAATTAAAGGGATCGTTTAGTGATGCTCCAATTAAGTGGGACTGAATTTAGTTAATTGCTTACTTAACTAATCAGCCTAATTAACCTTTTTAATCAGACCAGATAAATAAATAAAACCGAGTAAAAAATTGGCCCAGCTTAGGAATCAAACCCCGTTCTACGGAGTGCGAGTCGAGCACGCTACCACTCCACCATGCCAGCTTTTTTTTTTCTTTCATGGTATTTATTTACATGGTTTTGTATACAAAGCATATATATACATATGTGTGTGTGTATATACACACACAAAAACAACTATTTACAGAGCACCTAGGTAGGCGCTACGTGGCAGAAACATAATAGTAACATATTATAACTAAAAGGCCGGTAAAGATATACAGCGCATCAGGAGAGGAAACCAATCGGGTACAAAGTCCAATTTTTTGTAAATGTCCGTTACCTGCCGCAACATTCGGCTAAAGTGAATTCGGGGCGAAACAACAGGTTCAACGTTGCGATCTTGCATGCGCGTTTTCCAGAGACTATGAAGTCCAATCAGAAGAATCATATCATAAGGATTCGAGTCAGGTTGGAAAACAACAAGGTAGCGCACACTGTAGGAATTTAGGAGAAAATCTTTCTGTAGCGTCCTTTGCAACACATCCCAAAACAAAATCGCGTCTTTGCAGTCTATAAAACAATGTTCAATTGTTTCAGGCACATTGCACAAGCGACAGTTGACAGAAGACACAAAAATGTTTTTCCTATCGAGCCACGTCTTGACAGGTAGAGTTTCAGTGTGTAATTTATAGAAAAATGTTTTTGTGCAAGGAGAAATTGGCATTTTACCAGCTTTTTTTTTTCTTTATTGCCTGGCTTTGGCTCATGACATTGCACAACAAAAATACACATAACGCTATATACATACGACACTGTCGTGGTCAGGCAGCACGAGACTGGCTTCGTCAGCTTAAAATTCCCGCAACATACACAACGGCTCTAGTCTTGAGAGCCACAAAGGAGGCTCCGCAGCTGCTTTTTGGATTACCAGAAACCAGTCCATGCTTTCCCGAAAATAAATCCGGGCCGGTCGTGCGTCTTTGTCACAATGGTAGCCTGCCATTGTGGAGCGCCATATACAGTGGAGGCCAAAGATTATGAGATCAAAAGGTGCCCCATCCTCATTATCAGTGCTTAAATAGCGAATTCCGCGCGCGTCAAGTGGTAGCTCTTTCTTTAAGGTCCTTTCTAACACGTCCCAAAAATAAACCCCTTCCCAGCAATGCAAAAAAACATGGTCTATTGTTTCAGGCTGTTTACAAATTAAGCAGTTCGATCCCCACGGTAAAAAGAAATCCTTTCCCTCTAGAAACTTTTTAACCTATAACGTCCCGGTGTGTAACTTAAAAAAGAAAGTCTTTACTCCTCGTGGCACCTGCATTTTCTTCACCCTTTTTAAAACATCCCCTCCCGGGCCTCCACTGTACAAGGCCCTGTACATGGGCTCTGGGAAAACAATATCACAAAGATCATTGTACAACTTTTTCCTTTTACTTTTCCACAAATAATCGGTGGAAAAACGTGCCGAAAAAAACCGAACGCTTGCTACAATCTCTTTGTAGTAACCAAAAGTTCCACCAGAGAGCTCTTCTGTGGATACCACAAACTCCGGCAGCAATCGCCGCAGCTTCACTTGGCACACGGTGCGCAAGAACGGGTCTGTGACGTCGCGAAAAAACAAAAAACGCTTCACCAGCTGCCTTAAAAAGAGGTGCCCTAGCCCTAGACCCCCGTCTTTTACCCGCCGGAACAGGTTCGTTCTGCTACAACGTTCCCATTCGGACGCCCATTTTAAAACTGCAAAAATCCTGTGTAGCTTCTGAACGTTCACACGCGAGCAATGCAAAACCTGCATCACATACCAGAGTTTGCTAATCAAAAAAAAAATTGCAGACTGTAGCTCTGGCGAAAATTGAAAGGCTGGTGCCTTTCCATTTCCCAGCTCGGTCACGTGCGTCTTCAGTTTGCTCTTTCCAATACTCATCGCTCTCGCGATAAGCATCGAGCGGAACGCCCAAATACTTGCCCGGGGTCGTCGCCCACGGTACGTTGGCGAAATGGTCCGGGTGGGATGGCCACCATCCATGCCAGAGCCCAAGCACTTGGACCAGTTAAACCCGCTACCTGTGACTTCGCTGAACGCGCGTACACAACCGACAGCTTCACTTATGCTCCCCTGATCAACCGTAAATACTGCAACGTCATCTGCATAGGCCAGCAGCTTAACTTCAGCTGCTTGTAACCTAAAGCCATTAATACTATTGTTTTCTATGATTTTCATGCACAGTGGTTCGATGTAAATACAAAACAAGAGAGGGCTGAGGGGGAAGCCCTGACGCACCGAACGCTGCACGCTAATGGGGGCCCCCAGACTTTTGTTAACAATCAGTCTCGTCGTGCAGTTTCGATACGCCAGGGCTACACCCTTACGGATAACTGAACCGACGTTCACATGGCCTAAAACGGTGAACAAAATTTCATGGGAAACACAATCAAATGCCTTTTCGAGATCAGTCTGAAGCATCGCTACTCGCCCATTGATGTCGTCACAGCTTTCAAGCAGACTGCGCGCTTTGTGAATGTTGGAAAAAATTGAGCGCCGTTTGATTCCACATGTCTGGTGGGGTCCAACATTATCCGATATCACTGTCTGCAGTCTACGCGCCAATACCTTCATAAAATTTTTGTAGTCCACATTAGTGAGTGCTATGGGTCGATACGCTGTAACCAATTGTAATTTCTCTATATCATCCGTTTTAGGTATGAGCACTGTATGGGAGATCCCAAAAGACGGAGGCAATACGTTTATTTCATAGGCTTCATTGAAGATTGTACACAGCACTGGGGCAATTTCGTGCTTAAATTTTTTATAAAATGCCGCACTGAATCCATCTGGTCCTGGTGATTTTCCTAGGTTTAACTGATATATCGCGTGCTCTACCTCGCTGTGAGTTATTGCTAGTTCCAGTTTCTTTTTGCTTTCTTCGTCAAGCCGTGGCATTGCACCAAGAAACTGATGCGTAAAGGCTACTGCGTCTACAGGAGTCGATGAAAAAAGCCTCTGGTAGTATTCATTAAAGGCTTCTTTGATGTGGTCAGTGTCTGCCGATAAGATAGCTTCCGGCCACCGAGCGTGACGGACGCAGGATCATGAGCTCCGGCGGAGCGGCGATAGCGGCACTTGCTGGCCGCGGAAACAGGTTAGCTGCCAACGCAGATCAGGAATACGAAATCGTTTTGCCTACCTTGCCTACAGGACGTGTTGTTCTTAACACGGTGTTTCTTCACGGAGACGTGAGAGCGAGGCCCTACAGGGTGGAAGATTTTCGGGATGCCCTGGCCAACGCTGGTGCGCTCCCCGACGTCGTGGCGTTGGGGGCGTATCAGATTAACCACGTGTGGGCGGTGACGATGAGCACCGCAGAAGCTGCGAAGAAACTTGCTGCCTGCAAAGAGCTACAAGTGAAATGGCGCCGGTGCATTATTTTTGACCCTGAAGATCAGCAGATAAAGCTGCGCCTGCATTGGATGCTGCACGGTGTGGCGGACGACGACATCCGGACTGCTTTCGCGGCGTTCGGCAAAGTGAAGGAGGTGACGCGGGGGCGTTGGCGTGTCCAAGGCTTGAAGGAGAAAGGCTCGACCACCAGGACCGTGCTACTAAAGTTGAAGCCGGGAATTAAGGTGGATGATTTGCCACACCAGGTCCGAGTAGCCGGTGAGCTGGCCCTCGTTGTTGTCCCTGGGCGACCGATGCAGTGCCTGCGTTGCCACGGCACGGGTCACGTTCGCCGCGAATGCAAGGTGCCCAGGTGTTCCCTGTGCAGGCGCTACGGACACGTGGACGCGGACTGCGTCCGTACCTACGCATCAGCTACCGGGCTCGGAAAGGCGAACGCCACTGCGGAACTCATGGACATCGCCGAGGCGGAGGAAGCAGAAACTGGTACGGACGAGGCGGGCAAGTCGGCTTCCACACTTGCGACGTCTGGGACTCCCAGTGACGACACCAAAGCGGCCGACGAACCAGAGAGCCAACAGCCGACGGGAGGCTCCCTCGGCGTCTCTAACGAGACGTCGGAGAACGGGGCGTGCCCATCAGAGCCCGTAGTCGTCGAGGGAAAGGACCTGAACGAGGACCACCACGAGAATACCGGCGCCCGCACAACAAGCGTCACGCCCCCCCTTAACACCCCGGCGAAACGTTCCCATGACCAGGCCAGCCCTGAAGGGGACAAAGTGGTAGCACCCGGCGTCGAGGAGACCCCTGCAAAGACGACTCAAGCCCGGCGTTCGTCGTTACGGCCACGCCCAAACCATGCGGCTGACAAACGGTACTCCTCCGCAGGCAAGGTACTACTCGAGAAGACTGATGTTCTTGCGCCGGATGATACCGGCGGAAACAGTGGCGTCTAGCTGCGCGCTAGACGTGGAAGGTAAGCACCATGCTGTTGGTTCCTTCCTCTTGCGTAAAAATGGCTCCCGCCTCCGCCTTTAGAGTCGCTACATTGAATGTGAGGGGCCTGGCGGCAAGGAAAAAACAAGGACAGGTGTACCGACTTATTACAGAGCGCAAGAAAGATGTATTGGCCGTGCAGGAGACGAAAGTGGACGGCAACGAAGAAACCGACAGCATGGTGCGACGTTTCACGACTAGATTTTATGCTGTCGTCAGTCAAGCAGTGGGAACATCGGCTGGCTGCGTGCTTTTTGTAAAGAAGATGCCGGGGCTAGAGGTGCAGGCTTATTTTTCGTGTGTGTATGGCCGGTGTATTGTGCTTGATTTTTGTCTGAACGGCAATGAGTGGCGCATTGTTACTGTGTACGCGCCGAATGTGGTTGAGGAAAGGGTTGCCTTTTTCCAAAGCCTCCAAGAGCGCCTTTGTACGGAGAGGCGGCTCATTGTATTAGGCGACTTCAATTGTTTTCTTAATGCGCGCGATAGGTCAAGCACCCGGGGGTTTCGAGACAGGAGCACTGAAGTGTTGATGCGAATGATCGAGAACGGAAACCTTGAGGATGTGGCTGAACTTATTGAGGGTGCGCGGACAGTGCAGTTCACTCATTTCCAGGGCTCGAGCCATGCACGGCTGGACCGCATTTACGCATCAGTCGACCTTGCCCCTGTTTGCAACCATTATGAAGTTGTGGGACTCTCCTTCTCAGACCACTGTTTAGTTGAGTGCTGCCTGGGAAGTGTGAACCGAAGCAAGGCATTTTCGTGGGAAATGTGGAAGCTAAACAACACGCTTCTTCAAGACGAAATCTACTGCAGAGCAGTAAAGGATGAAATAGGGAAAATAAACCCGCGCAAGAACCTGAAGATTTGGCAACAGTGGGAGCTAAGTAAAGAATCTTTAAAAATCAAAGCAATAGAAAGGGCGACATGTATCCGTTATAAGGAAAAAAAAGACGAAGCTGAGCTAAAGGCACTGCTTCAAACGCTGATGAAGCAGGAATGCAAAGAGCCTGGGAAATGGATAGAAGATGTCAGGAAAACAAAACAAAAGATAGAGCTTATGCAAGAACGGCGTTATCGCGGAGCACTAGTGAGGGCAAGGGCGGAAGACACAGCTACTGGCGAAGCGCCATCGAAACGTGCTCTCGGTCTAGAAAAAGCGCGCGCTGAAAGAAATCACCTCGATAAAATAGAATGGGGGGGTATCTTACCGCCATGCCAGATTTCTTTTTTTCTTTATTGCATTTTCACAACACGTACAAATAAGTAAAACATGTCGGCAACACTTGCACTGACACGGCAGGTTAAAATGTTTTCAGTTCAACCAAGTCATCCAACACATTTAACAAAGTTGGCTGATCAGGCAGTGCCTGATACACTTCCCCCAGACGTATGACACCTTCAATGAAATGCTCGCGTGGAGATCTCACAACTACTTCTGCATTGTTGAATTGTGTCCTTATTTTCCATAAACTACGGAGCCCAAGGAGCATAATAGTATCATAAGGGCTGCACTGTTTTATTACCGGTAAGTACCTGATGCCATGCGAGTGTAGCGGTAAATCTTTCTTTAAGGTTCTTTGAAGCACATCCCAGAAGAAAAACGCATCCCAACAATCTAAAAACATGTGATCTATTCTTTCAGGTTTTTTACATAGAAAACAATCTGTTGACCAAGGGACAAAGAGTTCTTTATCCTGCATCCATGTTTTGACCGACAGTGTTCCGGTGTGAAGTTTGAAGAAGAAAGTTTTCAAAGATGGGTAAACTGGCATTCTTTTAACCCTTTTGAGCACATCTGCTCCTGGGCCTCCGCAGTTTGACAATCGGTAAATGGGTACAGGAAGCATTGATTCAATTAAATCTTTATACAGATTTTTTCTAGTGACATTGGAGAGGTACTGAATTGAAAATCGCACTTGTAGCATTCTGTACGCAAGCACAACTTCACGCAGATAACCTCTCACGGTACCACGCATGTTTTCAACAGAGCATACTACAACTCCTGGTTGCAATCGACATAAACGAACTTGCATAACTGTGCGAAGAAAATTATCGTCCTGGTCGCGAAGAAACATAAAGCGGGACACGATTTGTCGTACAAATAAATGAACAAGACCGAGACCTCCTCCCTTCACGGGCAAGAATAAGTTTGTTCGACTAGTTCTTTCCCATGTCGACGCCCAAATAAATACAGCAAAAACCCGACGGATCCTCTCGATCGCCACCGGCCGTGCTGCCAGTGTTATGGACCTTCGGAACATAAACACTTGAGTGCAGTGCGGTCGTGCGGGGACCCTGGGGCGTGCCCCGAATTCCTCTGTAAATAAAGTTTTCTCTCTCTCTCTCTCTCTCGATGGTTTGCAATGAAGAAACGTGCGTCTAGTGAATGCGGTGTCTTCGTTCACTCCCATCTTCCTCCCTTCCCGTTACAGCGAGGTTTAGGTGTCCACCGAGATATGAGAGACAGATCCATTTCCTTTCCTCAAAAACCAATTCACCAACGAGCAAGGCGTATTTGTCCGCGTACAGATTGGTCGAAATTGACGTGACGTCACTGGGCGCGAATTTTGACGGGTGTCCACAGAAATATGTGAGACAGTTACTGCGCAACTTCCTTTCCTCAAATACAATTTTCGACTAGTGTCTACTGAGATATGTGAGACTGTTAATGCGTAATTTCCTTTCCTCAGATACAATTTTCATTTTGTTCATTACGGCCCCTCTTTCTTCGTTCCCGCACACTTCCTGCCTTCCTGTACGGTGCGGCTCAGGTATCCACCGAGATGACAGAGAATTATAGCCCCATTTCCTTTCCTCAAAAAGCGTTGCGTTCAAAGGGCAACGCATCGCGCCTAACGGGTGGTGGCGTTCCTTGGACTCCGTGGCAGCGCTACAACACGCTGTCGCGCTCCACTCCTAAAGGCGAAGCTTAAGCTTCATTAATTGGCAGTTCATTAATGCACCAACAAAATGTGCAGTGAGCAATCGCGTAGCAGAATACAGCTCTCAGGCTTTCGCCTTTCACCACTTTAGCCGCTAAAGTTCCTCGTAATTTTTGGCTCGAACTAATGAACCGATTGGCACCAAATTTTTCTCCCGGCATCCTCACGTCACCAACATTCCATTATAACCACTTTCACACGATATTTCTTTGTAGTTATTTCCGGGCACTTTTGTAGCACGTTATTTGCGGGCACAAACCCGCCGTCATAGTCTAGTAATGCTTTCGCATTCATAATTTCGACCACCTGGAGATCTTTAGCGTGCGCTTACATCGTACAGCACACGGGCGCCTTTGAATTTCGCCTCCATCGAAGCCCGCGCACCGTGGCCTGATTCGAACCCAGGAACTCCGGCTCAGAGGTCGAGCGCCAGTATTCTAATGTTTATGTAAAAACATAGTGACAGCCGTCGAGTGTACTTTCATTAACTGCACGCGGACCAAGGATCCCCTATATGTCCATAAAATAATCATGGTACCCTAGCGATGGAGCCGGTCCGATATTGACCAATTTTATAAACAAGTGACTGGTTCAGTGCACAGGGCTTCTGTATACATGAGCGGTCTGAGCAGAAGACACTTTGAGAAAAATGTTGTTTTTGTCTTTGTAGGCACTATGGTCCCTTTGTATGAATAATCAGTCCAATAAACCTCTTCAAAACTTTTTTTTGGCCAGGGTTCGTGCGTCGTGGGTGAGAGAGAGAGAGAAACTTTATTGCAACAGGAATTTGGAGCACGCCCTAGGGGTCCCCCGCACGACCCCACTGCCCTTAAGTTTTTATGTTGCTAAGGTCCATAACACTCGCAGCACGGCCGGTGGCGATGGTCACCACGGCCGGGTCCGCCGAGAGCAGCAGGGTCTCCCAGTCCTCCCTGGTCTTGAGGTTCTCTAAGTCCCGCGGGGGTGGGTCCGCCGGGCAGAGGGAAATGATGTAAAGGAAAGAGGCGCAGGGTTCTGGGTATAGGGCGCATGCCAGAGCGGGGAAGGAGGGATGATAGCGGGCTAGGTTAAGGGGTTAGGGCAGAGTGTGTGTCTAGCCTGCGCCAGAGTGTTGCGGGTTTGTTATCTAGGGAGGGGTGGGGTGGGGTGTAGAGCTGGCGTGAGGCTCTGTATGCCTGGGTCCGCTCACTGAATGAGTGCATGCGCTCCTTCGTGAATCCCCGATCAGAGGCCACCTGAGCCCGGTTTAAAGAACCTCGGGATTAAAGGTTGGCGGTCTCGTTTCCGGGAATCCCGGAGTGCGCAGGCACTCATATCAGCTCCACTTGGCGGGGTGGAGGTGCATCCGGCGAGCCCAGTATGTCAAAAGTAGGGACATGAACTCGGCCCCAAGCAAAATTTTGAATCGCAGTTTTAGAGTCACTTAAAATATACCGGGCTTCCATGCGAGTGATAGCAAGTGCAGTGGCGGCTTCCTCTGCAGCCTCTGGGGACGTGTCTGGAGGGAGAGGTAGCGTGAGGAGGGTGGATGAAGAGGGGTCCACCACAGCTGATGTCGCT
Organism: Amblyomma mixtum; assembly: GCF_055824585.1. NCBI lineage: Eukaryota > Metazoa > Arthropoda > Arachnida > Ixodida > Ixodidae > Amblyomma > Amblyomma mixtum. The sequence continues at coordinate 160,800,083 of NC_143016.1, forward strand.
TCATCACCCGTGCAGGCAGCGTCCACCCATACGGCGTCCGGCTCGGAGCCCTACGCTCGATGGAGTGCCTTCGCACGGGCTCTGCGGCGCTGCTCATGATACGACTGGTGCATATTGCTTGGGAGTGGCTTGATGAGGAGCTCCCGGTGAAGGTGCCGTGGGATAGTGAGGAGGGTTGGGTCGTTGGCCGGTATTCTGATTCCGAGGGAGTGCCGGATATACCGGCCTGTGGAGGTTTGTGTGAGCCTGATGTATTGGGCTTGTCGGTGGGCTTCCACCCGTTCCCCGATCGCATTGTGGAGACCCAGGCCTAGTAATCTGTCTGTGGAGTGTTGAGGGGCAGATGAAGTGCTACCTCGAATACCTTGCGAATCAAGGCATCCAAAGCGTTTATGTCACGTTTGGATAGTTGTAGGTATGGGGTAGTGTACAACACACGGCTGAGGACAAAGGCATGAATGAGGCGACATAGATCGCGCTCCTTGATGCCTCTATGATGTCCGGAACCCTGCGGATGAGGTGCGATATTGCGCATACAACCTACTTTAGTTTCTTGATGGTGGTGGTGTTCTTGCCATCGTTCTGGATGTGCAGGCTCAATATATGGAGGGTGTCAAGCTCTGGTACCGGGTCACCATTGAGTTCAATGGCAATGGGGGAGAGGTGGGAGCGGCGGTTCTTAGGCCGGATGAGGACCAGTTCGTACTTCTCTGGGAAGCAAGACAGTCCGACGTTCCGTGCGTAAATTTGGTTAAGGGTGGCAGCTTCAAGTAAAGTGTTCTCTGTGTATGCCGATGATATCACCCTGTGGACCACCCACGGCAGTGTCAGCCTGCCAGCATTCATGTGATGCTGGAAACGAATGAGCCGCGTAAGAGCATGCCTAAATATTCAGTGGCGAACAGTTATGTTAATGTGCATGGAATACGACATCAATAGCCTTTCAACTGCGCTTATGTATCAGTGAGTACCACATTAAAGACATTTGATGTTTTATTCAAATTGTGATTTAAGTTTACTTTAGGAAAAATATTTTCTTCAGAGTAGCGCAAAACCAGGACGACGGACAAAAGGGGAGAGAACACACCCACAACACAGGCGCTAACGTCCGACTGACGAAGAAAGCCAAAACCAACCAGGTGAATGGAACCTGTGCAAAAGTAGCGCATGCGCTGACCTAAGAGAAAACATAAATCCAAAAAAAGATGCGATTAAAAATGGGAGATCACGGACGTTTTGAAACACAAGAAGGACAGCTCTCGTTTAGACAAGGAAATGGACAGTGTGCTAACACAGTTATCAATAAAGGCAGCAATCTGTGCAGCTTCCACAATTTCGCAAGTTAGCTTATCTCTACTCTTGTCAACGACTGAGTATTTATCCAAAAAAGGCACGCACTTGCAATCTCTGCAATGCAAAGCTAGATTGCTGCCGGTATATGTCTTCATGTTGTTATTGTGCTTTCGAAGCCTATCGTTCAGGCACCTACCAGATTGTACAATATACTGCTTGCCACAAGAGAGCGGAATATTGTCGCAATGCCCTCAGTACATTTAACAAACCTTTTCCTGTGGCGGATGGTGCACTGCTGCTTTTGGGAGCGATGTGCGGAGGGCAGGGATCTTTTGCATAACACACTGAGTTTCTCTGGGGCTGAAAACACCACGCGAGCGTTTGCCTTTTTTCCTATTTTCTTGAGATTGTGCGCGACACAATGGACGTAAGGAATGACAACCACCTTGCTCTTCCTTTCTTCTGTGGTGTTACGTTTTTTCCGGACTTTCTTTTTCAGGAGGTTTTCGGCGACTGAACCCGAGAAATCCTTAGGGTACCCTGCTTCGAGGAACCTTGCGTGTTGTTCACGACAGCAAGATGTGCATTGGTGGGGGAATGACTTTTCAAAGTCGTTTTCCATCCAGAGGTTAATAATGCATCGTTTCACGAGTTTAGAATGATCTGGTGTGTATAGTAGAAGCGGTTTGTTGGCACGAGGTGAATAGCACCAGCAAAGGTGGTTGTCTATGAATTCAAGCCGAATATTAAGAAATCTTATCTCAGAGTCAGTAGGCATTTCTTGTGTTATGGATCAGTACCGACATGCCCAAATTGCCACCCAGGTGAATTATTTTCATTCTTCTCTTCTTTATCAGTCTTCGCTTCCTTGCTTCTCCCATCTTCTACTCAAGCATTCTTAAGTATCCTTCATCATCATCATCACCATCTTTCATCATCATCATCAGTCTGACTACGCCCACTGCAGGGCAAAGGCCTTACCAATCTCTCTCCAATTGACCCGGTTGTTTGCCAGTTACGGCCACCGTATCCTCGCAAACTTCTTAATTTAATCAGCCCACCAAACATTCTGCAGCCCCCTTCTACGCTTGCCTTTTCTTGGAGTCCACTGCGTTACCCTTAAGAACCAGCGGTTATCTTGCCTTCGCATTACATGGCCTGCCCTGCATTACATGGACTGAAAAAAAGCATGATCAATGTGTTAAACAGGCAGACAAGAACAGTGGGGCTAAAAATTAGCATGCAGAAAACCAAATGTTCAACATTCTAGCAAGGTAACAGCAGTTTGCAGTTGGTAGCGAGGTGCTGGAAGTAGTAAGAGAATACCTACTTAAGGCAGGTAGTGACCGCTGATCCGGTTCATGAGAGGGAAATAACTAGAAGAATAGGAATGGCATGGAGCGCATATCGCAGGTTCTCTCCGATCATAAACTCGACCTCATCATCCAGAGACACTTCGAGCACCCCTCCTGCAAAACAACAGCGTACCACAGACGCCACACGCCTCCCGTGCACCACGAAATAGACGCTAAATTAGCAGCGCTCGAAGCCAAATTTGGCCACAAATTCAAAAAAGAGCTAGACGCCCGCCTCATAGCCAGGTTCAATCACCTTGCCGCCACCCTCACCAAAGAACTTGAGCAGCGCATGTACGCTATGCTTACCAAGATGATGGAGCTCTTGGAACAAAATCTTACCCATAGCATCACCCAACTTCAAACCCCCTCCACTCCCCCCATCCTACCTCCGCAAGCACAAACCACCTCTCCTGAGCCACACATACCAATTCACACCCCTCTTATTACCCTCCTCAATCTCCCCACCATCCAACATGGCGGGGGGGGACACTAATTATCTCCCCATTTTAACTTGGAACTGCCGCGGCTTCCGGGCAAAGCGCGCACCTCTGCAACTTCTCTTTCCCACTATCACACCCACGCCCCACATACTTCTCCAGGAGACTGCACACCGAGCAACCCTCCCCAGCTACACATCTACACACTCGGATGCCACTAACACACCCGCGGCGTCGACAGTCTTCCACCGCAGCCTCACCTACAAAACTCATCACATCACGTCCGAGACGCCCTGCGTGATCACAGAACTTATACATCACACACATTCACTTCCTTCTCTATTTATAGCAAACTTATACCACCCCCCCCCCCCCCGTCCCTGCCGATGGCCCCGCTAGAATCACTTCTGCGAAAGCTACACCATCTAGCAGGGAAACATCCCCTACTCATCGGTGGAGACTTTAAGAATCAGCATACTGACTGGGGATACACAACCACGACACATCGAGGTCGCAAGCTCTGGCTGCTCCTGCAGAACCTCCAACTTACTGTCCGCAACACGTTTCAGACGCCTACGCGGATCGGCAACAGTGTCACCATGGACACCAGTCCGGACCTTACGCTGAGCCGCTGTATCTGCGGCGTTACCTGGAACAGAACACAACATACACTGGGCAGTGATCATTACATTTTACAAATCACTGTCCCATACAAACCACCCCATCATGCAAATTCAACACACAAACTCATTAACTGGGATGCCTTTCGCGCTGCACGCACCGCCCTCCCGGACACTCCCATCGCGGACGTCGACGCATGGGTGAAATCACTCACGCATGATGTTCACGACAACAAGCGACACATTCAAACTACAACCGAAACACTTACCCTTGACAGACGCCTAGCCCACCTTTGGGAGGCTTATCACAGCATCCTGGAACGCTGGAAAGGCAACAAACACAACAGAACGCTTAAAAAGCGGCTGGCCGCGCTGCAGCCACAAATCCAACAGCACTCTGAGGAGCTCTGCCGATCAAACTGGGGACAGATATGTAACGGCATCGCCGGAAACCTGTCCAGCAAACGCGCATGGCAACTCCTTCGACACCTCATTGACCGCACACGCACCAAATCAGCAATACAGCACCACGTGACACGCCTCACACATAAACACATTGACGATCCCGACACCCTTCTAGACACACTTCGAACCACATACACCTCTCCAGGTGCCCCCATACTTGAACCCCACTACACAGGACAAGCAAATCCTACAATCGAAACCGACATCACGGAGACGGAAGTCAGAGCGGCCCTCCTGATTCTCCGCGCCAACTCCGCACCAGGTGCAGACCAAAGCACAAACTCCATGCTCCGTAATCTGGATGACCAATCGATCACCCACATTACGAAATACTTCAAGCAGTGCTGGAGGGAGGGTAACCTCCCGCAGTCCTGGCGCCACGCAAAGGTAATATTCATACCTAAACACAACAAACCACTTACACTTCAAAACCTTCGCCCGAGTTCGCTAACCTCATGCCTCGGGAAGTTCCTCGAGCATGTTGTGTAAGCGAGACTCGCAAGTCACATGGCGGACAACAATCTTTACCCCCATAGCATGGTGAGATTTCGCCCCCATCTATCCGCACAGGACGCCATGCTGCAACTCACACACGACCTTTTTGAGCCGCGTCTTCAAGGTCACACCATGCTTTGAATCTTACCAAAGCTTTTGATCGCGTTGATCATAAGGCGATCATGACTGCCCTTTCCCCATTGAATGTGGGTGTGTGCACGTACGCTTTCATTCAAGCATTCCTCACTGATCGCACGGCTGAGATACACTTCGGCCTCCTGTCTTCCCCCTCCTATACGTTTCAGAGTATCGGCACCCCTCAAGGGTCAATCCTTTCCCCCTTTCTCTTTAACATTAACCTCATCCCCCTCGCCCGAAAATTGGCAACTGTTCCCTACCTGAAGCACACTCTTTATGCCCACGATAACACCCTATGGACCACCCACGGTAGTGACGGCGACATAGAGAACACCTTACAAGAAGCAGCCACCCTCACCCAAAATTGCGCACGGACCATCGGACTGTCTTGCTCCCCAGAGAAGTCCGAACTGCTCCTCATCCGGCCTAAGAACCACCGCTGTCCCCGCTCCCCCATATCTATTGAACTGAATGGTGACCCGGTACCTGAGGTTGGCACCCTCCGTGTATTGGGCCTGCACATCCAGAACGATGTCAAAAACACCACTACCCTCAAGAAACTTAAGCAGGTTGTAGGCGCGATATCGAACCTCATCCGCAGGGTTTCGGGACATCATAGAGGCATGAAGGAGCGCGGCCTATGTCGCCTCATTCATGCCTTTGTCCTCAGCCGTGTGCTGTACAGTACCCCATACTTAGAACTATCCAAACATGACAGACAGATTGCTAGGCCTAGGCCTCCACAACACAATTGGGGAACTGGCGCAGGCCCACCGACAGGACCAATACATCAGGCTCACACAAACTTCCACAGGTCGGTATATCCTGGACTCCCTCGGAATCAGAATACCGGCCAACGACCCAACCCTCCTCGCCATCCCACGACCGCTTCACCGGGATCTTCTCATCAGGCCGCTCCCGAGGAATATTGACCCGTCCCACCATGAGCAGCGCCGCAGAGCCTGTGCGAAGGCACTCCATCGAGCGTACGGCTCCGAGCGGGACGCCGTATGGGTGGACGCTGCCTGTACGGGTGATGAAACGACAGCTGCTGCGGTGGACTCCTCTTCATCCACCCTCCTCACGCTACCTCTCCCTCCAGACATCTCCCCAGAGGGTGTATAGGAAGCCGCCATTGCGCTTGCTATCACTCGCACGGAAGCCCGGCATATTTTAAGTGACTCTAAAACAGCGATTCTAAATTTTTCTCAAGGCCGAGTTCATGTCCCTGCTTCTGACTTACTGGACTCGCCTAATGCACCCCCGCCCCGCCAAGTGGAGCTGATATGGGTTCCTGCGCACTCCGGGAATCCCGGAAACGAGGCCGCCAACCTTTCAGCCCGAGGTTCTTTAAACAGGGCTCAGGTGGCCTCGGGTCGGGGATTCACGAAGGAGCGCATGCACTCATTCAGTGAGCTGACCCAGGCATACAGAGCCTCACGCCAGCTCTAACCCCCGCCTAAACCCTTCCTAGGTAACAAACACGCAACACTCTGGCGCAGACTACAGACATACACTCTCCCCTCACCCCTTAACCTAGCCCACTATCATCCCTCCTTCCCCACTCCGGCATGCGCCCTATGCCCCGAACCATTCACCTCTTCTCTCCACATCCTTTCCCTCTGCCCGGCAAACCCTCTCCCGGCGCGACCTAGAGAACCTCAAAACCAGGGAGGACTGGGAGACTCTGCTGCGCTCGGAGGACGCGGCCGTGCAGACCATCGCCACCGGCCAGGCTGCCAGTGTTATCGACCTTAGGAACATAAACACTTGAGTGCAGTGGGGTGGTGCGGGAACCCTGGGGCGTGCCCGGAATTCCTGTTGAAATAAAGTTTTTCTCTTTCTCCCTCTCTCTCCGATCATGAATCGCAGTATACCAATATCCCTCAAGAAAATGTATTCAAACGCTGCTTACCGGTACTCACCTATGGGGAAGAAATGTTGAGGCTAACAAAGAGGGTTCAGCTTAAGTTAAGGACTACGCAGCCAGCTATGGAAAGAAAAATGATAGGTGAAACGTTGAGAAATCGGAAACGAGCGGAGGGGGCGAGGGAATAAACGCGGGATAATCACATCCTAGTCGAAATCAAGAGGAATAAGCGGACTTAATTATCTTTATTAATGCGAAAAGCATAGAGGGGCCATGGGGAGAAATCTTCGCGCAGGCGTGATGCATTATACAAAGGCGTGATGCGTGAGAGGAGGACAGCGCAAACAAAATGAAACAACGATGAGGCAGCAATCGAATATCCACCGTTAACACACCTAACAAAGGTCGCCGGTTCGAATCTCTGCCGCGACGCAGGCTCTAACTGAAGTAGTAAATTGATGCTGCACGAAACGCTCACTCGTATGGCACCATTCGGAACATATGCGGCCAAAGTGTGGAACCGGTACCGAACCTGAACCGGAAACCGGAATCGCACGCGTATATTTCGCCGGCACCGAACCGAACCCATATTTTTTTCGCCAGCTTGAATCAACCCGAGCCGAAACGATTCAAAGGGAGCGTTCCGAACCGGTTCGGGACTCGGTTCAGCCCATGTTTTTTTTTTCACCCCGGCATAATATTCTTTTCACGCAAAATGAGATGAGCCAGCGCGTCGACTTACCCATAGAAAGCTGTCTGTGCTAGACAGTGCGAAAATGGCGCCCAATCTATGCGACCATAAACCGGAAGGAAGTCCGGTACCTATAAAGAAAGTTAACTGGCGCTTCTGTAATGTGCTTTCGGCAATTATGCAACACTGTACGCCATCGCCATCATCATCAGCCTTACTCCGCCCACTACAGGGCAAAGACCTCTCCCATGTGTCTCCAATTAACCCTTTCCTTCGCCAGTTGCACGCCAGACTGATGTGAAATGTGATGTGTCCTTGGACCTAATTAAAGGCGCATTCGCCAGCGTCAACCACGAAGAAATGCTGGACCACCTCATTCACACAAACTGTGGCCACAAAACATACTATTATATAACACAGTTTCTTACCGACCGCCAAGCCTATATACGCACAAAAGAATCGGAACACGGGCCATGCACCATTGGCTCGAGGGGAACACCTCAACAACGCGATCTTGTCTACCCTCCTCTCCAATTTGGCAATGCTTCATCTTCCCTCCTGTCTTCTCTGTCCGAGATACATCATGATCTTTATGCGGATATCACAATCTGCGCCAAAGAAGGTAACCTGGGCCACGTGGAATCCTGCCTCCAAGAAGCGGTTACTCTAGTCCACGAGTACGTGGCCTACTGCGGACTCCATTGCACTCCAGCTAAATCAGAATTTGCGCACGTACGATCCTTCCCTGGGGACACAACTTCGCTTCTTTAACGTGCACTGACATCGCACAGCACACGGGCCTCTAGAATTTCGCCTTCAAGAAATTCCCCAGGTGGTCAAAATTTCCGGAGCCCTTCACTACGGCGTCTCTCATAGCCTCAGTCGCTTTGGGACGTTAAACCCCAATAAACCAAACCAAACCAACTTCGCTTCGCATCAGTCTCCCCTCGGGACTGATCCGGGAGGCCAAGGAGATCCACGTCCTTGGCCTGTTCATCCACCACCAACGCAGAGCCGCCACCACCCTGGCCAAACTTCGCACGGTGGAGGACCAGGTGGGCCGCATGGCCCGCCGAGTCTCCAAAAAGCGGGGCGGACTACGAAGCAAGGATGCACTGCGGCTTGCCAATGCTTTCGTAACGAGTATAATCCTCTCCTCAACCGCTAGTTGCACCTGCGCAAACACGATGATGACCAACTGGAGGTCATCCACCGGAAAGTCATCAAGCGAAGCGGGCTCTCGACCTCCCGGTCGCCACGTCCAACCAGACACTTCTGGACTTGGGCGTGGTGAACACTTTCTTGGAGCTTCGAAAAGCCCACTTAGTCAACCAATACACGCGTCTTGCACCGACCACATCCGGTCGCCGCCTCTTGCACCGGCTACACATCAAACACGACTACCATATTAAGGAACGGGAGAGTGCCAGAATCCTGGAGACGCGCCCCCAGGGTCCGACTTCTTCCCAGCAACATGTCCTCAGAAGACCATAGCGGTCGTCGCTCGCCACGCGCGGAAGCGTTGGCGCGATACTGTGTTCACCAACACCATGTGTATTACGTGGACGCTGCCGGCCTGTACCACGGGTGGCGCTACATGGCCACAGTCGTACACGACACAAACACAATTAACAGGCTCACTTTCAAAGCCTATAGCGCAACACACACGGAGGATATTGCCATTGCTCTGGCTCTCACTAATCCCAAGTCGAAACACATAATCGCCGAATCGGGAGGGGCCTGTCGGAACTATGAGCTGGAATGGGCTCCCCCGCTTGCCTGGCGAATGCTGCAATTACGCTGCCGATACGAAGATACAACTCCACGTAACCTGATTTGGCCCCCGGTCACCAGGGGTTCCACGGAAACGAACAGGCCGATCAGCCTGCCCGCGCACTCTCTCCTCGGGCTATCCCTGTCCTTGGAAGCCTACTCAAAATCAGACAATCTAGCGCTTACATTCAAACACATCATCAATTACTACAAGGAGGAGCACCGGCGCTACCCGGCCCCTTGTAAGGGACTGGATGGCGCTGACCAGCGCCTACTCGTCAAATTCTCGCAAACACTCTACTGTGCCCGGTGGTACTTAGGCATTTCAATACATCCTTTGATGGCGCGTGCCAGTTCTGTGGAGAGGTGGCTGACACCTTCGACATGGTTTGAGCGTGCCAATAAAACACATCTATCCCCCCCAACCCCACCAGAGAGAACTGGGAAGCGGCCCTCCTCGGCTGTCAAGACCTAAAGACCCAAAAGGCCTTGGTTCCACGGACGTGGGCGGCGTTGCTGATCAATAGGGCCCCGCAATAGGGGTTCCACCTTGTATTGTGAACGGGAAGGTCCAATAGTGCATTACCCTAATCACCACTATGTAAAAAAAAAAATTGGAGGCTTATCAAGGTTAAGCCCAGTGGATGCGAAGCATGTTAAGCAGCTGCCTCAGTGTGGATGGGGCTGAGTAACGGAGACGTGGTTTTAGGTTTATCGCCGTACTTTATTCTTTGCAGCCCGACAAACACACTCTTATGGTCCGTAAATGCATGACTCTTGGTTTGCACGTCACTTATTCTTCGCGTTCTTCATCGGTTTCCATAGCACGCTGCAGCCTTCGTTTTGCATTCCTATTATTAACGTCCTTAGCGTTTGGAGGCATCTTGACCGCATACACGCCCGGCGCAAAGACGCTGGCGCGGTTGCGGGCACAGAGACTGACGCGACGGCGGGCGCGCGCCGCTTCATCCCTGGCGTGACGTCACATATCATGTGATGCAGCGATGGTGGCGCCGCCGCCGCGTCGCGCGCGACAGCGCGAACCGAAGCGTGGAGGCCTCCGCCGGGCGACGTCCGACGGCGCGATATGAGGCCCCATCTGCAGCCGGTGTGACGTCATCACGTGACGTCACATCATGTGATCTCACTTCAAGGTCAATGGTGGCCACCGCCGGGAGGCGACCAACGGCGCGATATGAGGCCCCGTCTGCAGCCGGTGTGACGTCATCACGTGACGTCATGTCACGTGACCCCACTTCAGGGTCAATGGTGGCCACCGTCGGGCGTCGCGCGAAGGCCCGAAACCTACGTTAATATGCTTCGCATAATAACAGAAGATAAGCGTTTTTCACCACCACTTTGGGATGTTAAGCCGTTATAAACCACACCAAACATATTGCCTCAGCTTCTTGACACAAAAAAATGGTTTTGGAGCGAAGGGAATGGCGCAGTAATTGTCTCACATTTCAGTGGACACTCGCTTGCTGCCGCCCACGCCAATTCGAGAATCATCACGGACTCCCGAAAAGCATGTGATCGCTACTTGGCAGGGGAGATCTCCCCCTTAGCCGCTTGTATTCTAAGACGAACTACCACTGATCCAACACCGAAAAGAATCATTTGGGCTCTTGGCCACCAGGGCTTACGGGGTAATGAGGCCGCTTACGCGGCTGCCTCAGCGCTTACTCACCGGGCTCCTCATCCCAGCTCTTCTGGCTCGGAGGCAAACCAGCCGCTGCTTCGGTTCAGGGGAATCATAACACATTATAATGACAACCACCGCCTTTCCCCAGCCCCTGCCAAGGGGCTGAGTAAGACGGAGAAGTGAACTTTAAGACGCCTGCAGAAAGGTTACAAGCAGCTGAAGTTAAGCTGCTGGCCTATGCAGATGACGTTGCAGTATTTACGGTTGATCAGGGGAGCATAAGTGAAGCTGTCGGGTGTGTACGCGCGTTCAGCGAAGTCACAGGTAGCGGGGTTAACTGGTCCAAGTGCTTGGGCTCTGGCATGGATGGTGGCCATCCCTCCCGGACCATTTCGCCAACGTACCGTGGGCGACGACCCCGGGCAAGTATTTGGGCGTTCCGCTCGATGCTTATCGCGATAGCGATGAGTATTGGAAAGAGCAAACTAAAGACGCACGTGACCGAGCTGGGAAATGGAAAGGCACCAGCCTTTCAATTTTCTCCAGAGCTACAGTCTGCAATCTTTTTTTTTATTAGCAAACTCTGGTATGTGATGCAGGTTTTGCATTGCTCGCGTGTGAACGTTCAGAAGCTACACAGGATTTTTGCAGTTTTCATATGGGCGTCCGAATGGGAACGTTGTAGCAGAACGAACCTGTTCCGGCGGGTAAAAGACGGGGGGCTAGGGCTAGGGCACCTCTTTTTAAGGCAGCTGGTGAAGCGTTTTTTTGTTTTTTCGCGACGTCACAGACCCGTTCTTGCGCACCGTGTGCCAAGTGAAGCTGCGGCGATTGCTGCCGGAGTTTGTGGTATCCACAGAAGAGCTCTCTGGTGGAACTTTTGGTTACTACAAAGAGAATTTGTAGCAAGCGTTCGGTTTCTTTCGGCACGTTTTTCCACCGATTATTTGTGGAAAAGTAAAAGGAAAAAGTTGTGCAATGATCTTTGTGATATTGTTTTCCCAGAGCCCATGTACAGGGCCTTGTGCAGTGGTGGCCCGGGAGGGGATGTTTTAAAAAGGGTGAAGAAAATGCAGGTACCACCAGGAGTAAAGACTTTCTTTTTTAAGTTACACACCGGGACGTTACCAGTTAAAAAGTTTCTAGAGGGAAAGGATTTTTTTTACCGTGGGGATCGAACTGCTTAATTTGTAAACAGCCTGAAACAATAGACCATGTTTTTTTGCATTGCTGGGAAGGGGTTTATTTTTGGGACGTGTTACAAAGGACCATAAAGAAAGAGCTACCACTTGACGCGCACGGAATTCGCTATTTAAGCACTGATAATGAGGATGGGGCACCTTTTGATCTCATAATGCTCTTGGGCCTCCACTGTATATGGCGCTCCAGAATGGCAGCCTACCATTGTGACAAAGACGCACGACCGGCCCGGATTTATTTTCGGAAAAGCATGGACTGGTTTCTTGCAATCCAAAAAGAAGCTACGGAGCCTCCCTTGTGGCTCTCAAGACTAGAGCCGTTGTGTATGTTGCGGGAATTTTAAGCTGACGAAGCCAGTCTCGTGCTGGCTGACCACGACAGTGTCGTATGTATATAGCGTTATGTGTATTTTTGTTGTGCAATGTCATGAGCCAAAGCCAGGCAATAAAGAAAAAAAAATACGGGTACTCTACTCCGTCCTGCAATCATCAAACATTATGATCTTAACACGGATGGGCGATGCCCGCACTGTAGGGATACCTGTGATATCTTCCCCATGGCGTGGGCATGTACTCAAAATCCGCATCTCCCCCCTTTTCCTACGCCTTCCCGAGAGACATGGGAGACTGCCCTCTCAACTGGTCCTTGTTTCCTTCCCAAAGGGCTCTGGTGAATCAGGCGCGAGACGGGGCCTCGTAATGCAGCGTCCCGGACTAGGGACGCCGACCATGTAGCGGGGCCACTCTATGGCTCCCAAACTCTATTCCACCAATTAAATGTTCACCACCACCACCAACCACAGAGTAAGGGAAGGGATAAAATAGGGAGTGAAAGAAGGAAGAGGAGCCGTAGTGGAGGCCTGGAGAATAATTCTGACCATCTGGGGGGAGAGAGAGAGAAACAACTTTATTGCCATAGATTGGCGGGATTTAGGGCAGGTGGGCTTGGTGTGGCCCCCAGGTGGGGGCGACTTCCTGGGCCCACGAAATGAGTGCCAGTTGGATGCTATTGTCTGGCCTTTTGAGGAGTTGGTTCCATCCGTCTTCGGAGGGAGCTGGCAGTAAGGTTCGAGGGGGCGGATTTCCCGCGCAACCCCAGAGGATGTGAGCCTGGGTGGCGATTTCTCCCTGGTAACAATTTTGGCAGACGGGGTCGTATTCCCCGTCTGTGATGAGTGAAAGTCTAGAATGGCTAAGGATAGAGTGCGTCTGCAGCCTGCGGAGCAAGCTGGCTTGCGCTCGATTCAAGTCGGGGTGTGGAGGCGTGAACTGGCGTCTCATCTCTCTGTAGAGGTTGGTAATTTCGGCAAAGGTCTGGGGAGCCTCGGCAATAGCGTCTGGGTCCGTGGGGCCGGCCGCCCGGTTGGTTGGTCCTCGGGCTAGTCGGTCGACCCCTTCGTTTCCAGAGTTTCCCGCGTGGGCGGGTACCCAGACCAGGTTGATCTTATGGTTGGGAGTGCAGCCGCGAAGGATGCGTGCAGCGGGGTGGCAGATAAAACCTTCCGAGTAATTTTGTATTGCTCTTTTGGAGTCGGTGAGGACTGTGCGCGTACGTGGGTCAGCGATGGCCAGCGCGATGGCGGTTTCTTCTGCCGCTGTCGGAGAGTGAGCTACTATTGTGGCGGCGGTGACGAGAGTAGACTGTGGCGTGGTTGCACAAGCCACGAATGTGTTTGCACTTTGCTGTGCAGCATCTACGTATATTGCGTGTTCGTCGGCAAGGTATGGGGCATCTAGTGCTTGGGCTTTCAGCTGACGGCGCGTATCATGGCGGCCAGGTAGCATGTTTTTGGGGATTGGTTTTATAACTAGGCGGCTATAGACCCCTATCGGAATGGGCGTCGTGGGGTGGACGTCGCCTATGGGGTTGATGTTGAGACGGTCAAGTATGAGCCGCCCGTGTTTAGTGCGGGAGAGGCGGTGGATTTGGGCGGTCTTGTCTGCCTCTATGAGTTCTGTGAGCATGTTGTAGATGCCGAGTTGGAGGAGGTGGTGTGTGCTGGCGTACTGAGGTAGCCCCAGTGCCGCTTTGTACGCTGAACGTATAATGCTGTTCACAGCTTCCTCGTCCTTCCGGCGGAGGTGATAGTAGGGGTAGGAGTAGACTATCCTGCTAATGAGGAAAGCTTGCGTGAGCCGACAGAGGTCATCCTCCTTCATACCTCTGCGGCGGGTGCTGATGCGGCGTATAAGGCCGTTGATCTGATTGGCTGTGGTGCGGAGGCGCTGAATGGCCTCCGAGTTTTGCGTGTTGTTCTGTATTAACATACCCAGAACGCGGATGGTGCGGACCGGAGATATGGGATGTGTGTCGACTTGAAGCACAATAGGTTCTTGCGGGTCGGGGACGGGCAGGCGAGCTCGTCTGTCCCTGATGACTAGTAATTCGGACTTCGTGGAGGAGCATGTGAGCCCGTTCGCCTGTACAAAGGAGTGTACTTTATCGATTGCTGTTTGGAGGGAGTTTTGGATTTCCCCGTCAGAGCCAGAGTTGGTCCATAGGGTAATGTCATCGGCATATATTGAGTGTTTAATGTGAGGTACCTCTTCCAGGAGCGGAGGGAGGCCTCTCATTGTAGTGTTGAAAAGGAACGGAGATAGGGCTGCTCCTTGTGGTGTTCCTCGGGTGCCTAGTGTGATCTTCTCGCTGTGGAGGTCTGCAATGTGAAGTTCTGCTGTACGGTTATGAAGAAAGTCGGCGATGTAGTTGTAAGTGCGAGTGCCTACAATCATTTGTGAGAGGTTTGCCAGGATGGAAGCATGTGACACGTTGTCGAAAGCCTTGCTGACATCTAGGCTTAGGATGGTTCGTGCAGCTCGGATGGGTCTCGGATCGAGGATGTCGTGTTGGATTTGCCACATAATTTCTTGAGTGGAGAGGCCGGTTCTGAAGCCGATCATAGTGGGGGGAAAAAGGTCCTCTTGGTCTACGTGTGTGTGGAGTCTATTGAGTATGACGTGTTCCATGACCTTTCCCAGGCAGGACGTGAGCGAGATGGACCGAAGGTTGCCCAGCTCGAGTCGTTTGCCTGGCTTAGGTATGAAAATCACTTTGGCATGCTTCCAAGTGTCTGGAAGGCGACCCTCATGCCAGTGTTGGTTGAAGAGGTCCGTGAGTGCCTCGACGGACTGATCTTCGAGGTTACGAAGCATCTTGTTGGTTATGTGGTCGTCGCCAGCGGCCGCGGTGGTTTTAATCTGGTTGAGGGCGGCGCGGACTTCTGCCGTGATGTCGGCGTCCATGTTGGTGTTCTGAGCACCCGTGTATCCTGAAGGGATGGGAATTTCAGTGGAAGTATTGATGTATTTGTCTTTCAGGGTAGCGAGGAGTTCCTCATTTGTTCCCTGAAAAGCGTGTATGACACGGGTGAGGTTCTTGTGAGATGTGGATTTGGTGTGAGTTGGGTCCAGTAGATTTCTGAGCAAGAACCACGAGTTTTTGTATCCTAACTGGCCGTTAAGACGGTCGCAGGTTTGATGCCATTGCTCCTGACTCAGTTTGACGGAGTAAGCTTCGACCTCTCGCTCGAGGCGAACGAGACGGAGCTTGAGGGGTCGATTGTGTTTTTGGTGGAGCCAGCGAGCCCTAAGACTGCGCTGGGCCTCCCACATGTGTATGAGTTTGGCGTCGGGAGAGGGGCCATCTTCGTTCTGGGTAGTCGTGGAGGTGGCATTGGCGGTGTCTTTGAGAAGCGAGTTCGTCCATGCGTCCAGGTCGTCTATGGGGGCCGAAGTGCGTTTGGCGCGCACATATCGGAAGGCGTCCCAGTTAGTGTGCCTGATTGTTCGGTTGGGGGCTTTGCTGTGTGTAGCCGTGAAGGTTGTGCTGAGAACATAGTGGTCGCTACCTATGTTCATGCCGAGGTTTTCACAGCGTGCGTCTGGGATGTTGCGGGCGAAAGTGAGATCGGGGCAGCTGTCCTGTGTGACACTGTTTCCAATGCGAGTAGGCCTGTTGGGGTCTAGGAGTAGTGTCAGGCCCAGTGTTTGGGCTGTCTCCCACACTTTGGCTCCCTTACGACCGCATGCTTTGCGGGGGTAGCCCCACTCGGTATGCGGCGCGTTGAAGTCACCTAAGATGGGTAGCATCCCTGTTTGTGCAATCGCGCAGGCCTTACGAACGAGGGTTGCCACTCGTGTGCTTTTGTCGCTAGGGGGGCTGTAGACGTTGAGGATGTGGAGCGGGGCTTGTGAGCGACTGTTCGGTAGGACCTGTACGAAAGTGTGCGGAACCTCGGGGTAACTAAGGTCTATATGATTAGCTGCTAATTTCGGTGGACCAGGATGGCGGTGTTGTGCCGCTGGTCTGGTGTCGTTTGTTGGTTATATGCGGCGTAGCTGGTAAGTTCCGTGTCCATGTATGTTTCCTGAAGTGCAATGATGTGGGGGGTGTGCGGCTGGGCCTGCAGGGTGTGCTCCAAGGCTCGCCGCTTCACCTTGAAGCCCCTGCAGTTCCATTGCCAAACTGTGAAGGGGGAGCTAGCCATCGCGTTTCCCGTAGGGTTCGGGGCGCTGTGATAGCGCGACGGGTGATTTAAGAATGCCGCCTGCACGTGAGCGCGCGGTTGCACTCTCCGATGTGGCGACAATAATGGGTGCTGGGTAGTTAGGAGGGGTTGTCGACTTCAAACGGGTTGCTGATGTCGGGGGATTCGTGAGGGTATCGAGTCTGGCATTAAGGGTTTGGATGTTGGCTGCCATTGTGGCGCAGCTTTCTACTAGACGGTCAATGGTGGGGGCGAGTCGAAGGAGGGCGCCCTCGAATTGGGCCATTCGCGCATCAGCTGCCTCGAATTTGGCATCTATTTCTGCTTGTGAGGAGGGGGGAGGTGCTTTACGCTTCGTGCGCTTAGGCTGCTCAGTGTCCATGCGTGGATCACCTACAGGGTCGGATGTGGGAGCGTGAGCCACCTGCTGCGGTTGCAATTTGGGGTTTGCCTGTGCTGATTCTAGGCTATGGATTTTAGCGTTTGCTTTGGCCAATTGTAGCTGTAGTTCCTTGACCATGTCTGCCAGCTCCCTTACCTGTGAATCTGGTGGAGAAGCGGTGACTTGTGCAGGAGTCTTCCATCCAACTTGTTTGGCTGCTTTGGTCTCCGGCCGGGCTTGAGAGCTGGCCCGAGAGCTGCGTGAGGCGGATGTGGAACGGCTGCGAGTGCGGCTGCAAGGGCTGTCGCTGCCGTCGCTGCCAAGAGGGGGGAAGGAGCCGTCCCGCAGTAGGTTGTGGTCGCCGCGTTTGCGGTCTCGGGACCGGGACTGGCGTCCAGGGTTTGCCGAGTTGGAGCCGGTATCGGTGTCAGTGACCGACGGGGAAGACTTGGGCCGAGTGGAGGACGTGAACCGGTATTTGCAGCTTCTGCTGCCTGTAGGGTGGGCGCCTTTGCAGACGATACATGTGTTAGGATAAAAGAACAATTCAAAAGACGTTTATTCGTCTTTCCGTTACAAAGGAGCTCTGGGTTAACAAAACGCCGTGTTGCTTGTTTCGTGTCCAACACCTGAGTCTGTTGTTCTTCACGCGCCGCGCGAGCGCTCGTCCTCCTCATCCTCTCCTCACATCACTCTCTCCTCCCACGGGCGGCTCGGGTTGCTCGGACTCAAAGTTCGGGTTGCTCGCCCTCCGGCGAAGGATCTCCGTCGGCGGGGATGAGCTGGCGCTCACATTCGGCCATCCTGTGCCACCGACCGCCCCGGTCGGAATCGTCCTCGCGGCCCGATTCTTCCGAACTTGTCTCGTGGAATTCCCGGTCCCAAAGCTTCAGCTTGTCAACCGGTACAATACTGCTGTAAGCTCTTCGCCTTTGCCGCCCCGTAGGCACGTTTTCGATGCGGTAGCGGTCGTTGGGAAGCCTTTCTCGGATGATATACGGTCCTTTGTATTTTTCTTTCAGTTTCCTTGACTCCCCACTTGCTGCCGGTTCTCGCTCAACTAGTACAACATCTCCGGGATTGTATGTCGGCGCTTCCAACCGCTTCCTGTTGTACCGCTCCTGTTGCTTGCGTTGGTCTTCTCGGATATTTTCCGCCGCTGCGGCTCGCCTGGTTTCAACTTCATGGTCAAATTCCTCGGCGAGGGCATCTTCCACGGTGTCGCCCTTGATGACTCGCGGCCTGAAGTTGAAGAGCAGTCCGAACGGAGTAGTTTTAGTGGCTTTGTGGAGCGTATTGTTTATGCCCCACATAACCTGAGGCAACGCAGAGTCTCAGTCTTTGCCGTTTGCATCTTTCGTCAAGCTTGCCACTGCCGGGGTTATCATGCGATTATATCTTTCTACTTGCCCGTTAGCTCGCGGAGTGGCAGTAGCGTTTTTGACGTGCACGATGTTGTAAGTTTCGCACGCTGCTTTGAATTTGGCACTTGTATAAGCAGTTCCGCGGTCCGTGATCACCATAGCCGGTGGGCAAAAGATTCCTGCCACATCGTGTAGAAACTGCGCCGCTGGTGCAGCTGATGTATTGCGGACTGCACGCAACAGTACGAACTTTGTGAAAGAGTCGACGACTACAATTATGTAGGCGTTTCCGGACTTGCTTCTTACAAATGGGCCTAGGTGATCGATGTGTATTGATCGAAATGGCTTGTCGCCCTTGTCAATGCTGTGAAGTTTGCCCGGTCTCTTTCCAGATGGCGTCTTGTGGAAAAGACATTCGATGCAAGAAGCTATCTATCTTCTAACGTAACGCTTCATGCTGGAAACCAATACCTTTCCCTAAGTTTCTTCAAGGTTTTCTCCACTCCAAAATGGCCAATGTCATCATGACATGTCCTGACGATTCTCCAGCGAGTCTGGTCTGGAACTACCCACAGCAGTCCTTCGTTCGAGTCGGTTTCTTGGTTCTTCTTGAATACTATGCCGTTACGCAACCGGTATTCGTTTTTGATGCGCCCGTCTTCTTTGGATAGGTCTTTTTTTTCTAGCCTTTCCTTCAAAGCTTGAACCTTTGGATCATTCAGCTGGGCAACGGTTAGCACGTCTTCTGTCGCTATGCATGTTGCAAGGACGTGAAGGCCAGGAACAATATCCGTCTCTTCTGGAGGGTCGTATGCAGAGCGGCTTAGTGCATCAACGTGAGCCATTGCCGCCCCCTTACGATATTCCATGTCGAAGGTGAACTCTTGCAGTCGCAGCCACCATCTGCCAATACGGGGAAGCAGATTCCTTTTGCTCATCGTTGCCCGTACTGCGTTGCAGTCAGTGACCACCTTGAAGTTCATCCCGATTAGGTACACTCGAAACTTTTCTAACGCCCAAACAACCGCAAGTGCTTCTAGTTCGTATGAGTGGTATCTCTCTTCGTAGTCAGTTGTCCGCCGGCTTGCGTAGATGACAGGATGAAGCTGCCCATCTGCTTGTTCTTGCAGAAGTATTGCTCCTAGGCCGTCTTTGCTGGCATCCGTGTGCACCTCTGTTCTTGCGTCGAACGCGAAATACGCCAAAACTGGCCTTTCAGTCAACATCTTCAGTTCAGTGAACGCGGCTTCGTGCACTGAAGTCCACTTCCAAACTGCGTCCTTAGACGTCAGTCGCGTTAGAGGTTTAGCAGTGCTGGCGAACCCTTTTACAAATCTTCGAAAATAGCTTGCCAGACCCAAAAACTGACGCACCTGGTGTACATTCCTTGGTTCGGGAAAGTCAGCGACGCTCTGGATCTTTAAACTTCCGGGTCGCACTCCTCTGGCAGAAATGTCGTAGCCAAGGTAATCGACTTTCTCGAAGAAGAAACGGCACTTGCTTAATCGCAGCGTTAATCCCGCTCCACGGAGGACATCCAAAAGCATTCTCAGGTGGTCAAGCCCCTCTTCCACGGTCGTTGTGGGCAGCAGGATGTCATCCATGTAGGCGAGAGCCACGGTGTACCGTAGGGGACCCAGTACAGCGTTGATCATTCTCTGGAACACTGCCGGTGCGTTGGCCAAGCCAAATGGCATTCGAACGAATTCATAATGACCGTCTGGAGTAACGAACACAGTCCTGTGTCTCGATTCCTCGGTCATAGGAATTTGATAGTAGCCTGACGCAAGATCTAGGCTCGTGAAGAAGCATTTCCCTCTCAGACGGTCCAGTTGATCCTCAATTAAAGGCAGTGGATACCGGTCCTTTTTTGTGACATGGTTGAGGGTACGGTAGTCCACGCAAATTCGTTGCTCCCCTGTCTTTTTTCGCACCAGTAGGATAGGACTTGCATAATCCGATTTGGAGTCGACAACAATGCCAGCTTGCTTTAGTTCTTCAATCATTTCTTTTGTGTGTGCCCGTTCGGCGTAAGAGAGTCGGTAGGGACGAAATTTCACTGGCTTCAGCGTTGTTAGCTCAATGCTCATTTCAGCGGCATTTGTGCAGCCAATCTCTGAAACGGTGGTTGCGAAGCAGTCCTGATACTCAAAAATAAGCTGTTCGAGCTTTGCACGTCCCTCAGGAGCAACACCAGGACCTACTTGAATCTCTTCGCTCGGTATCAATAAGGGCTGGTCAGTGCTAATGTCCGACTCACCCTCTCGTGGCGATGTATCGTCTGGGTAGCAAATTTCCGCTCGTGCGACTCGTTCGTTCTGTTTGATGGTCAGTTCATGATTGGAAATGTTCATTATAGGGACTACTGTTTCGTTGGTCCCGTCAACGCTGAGGACACAGCGTGGTATGCAATGCTCTCGACCTTCTTGGCACCTGAGCTGCATGTCCACGAAGACATCTGAGCGTGGTGCGCTACCAGTGGCGTAGAGCTTAACGAAACCCACGTATTTTGGGGGCACAACCGTTGTTTCCTTCGCCCATAGGCACACAGGTCGTTCTGGGAGCTCTGGAATTTCAATGGACTGAAGCGTGTCGTCTCTATTGTCCTCGTTCCTGTGCTCCTCAAAAATCCGCACTGTGTTCTTCCGCCTCACAATCGTGATGTGTGGTTGCTCGGTGAAAGGTTGGCCCACAAGTAGGGGTATGGACTGTGACGCGTCCGGCACGACCAGCACGGGAACGTCCGCTGTAGCTTGGTCGACCGTGAGGGTGATGTTCGTTTCCCCACACGGTGTCACATGTCCGGACCCGTAGCCCCCGATAGTGAACGGCTTTGTCAACTTCGTGTAAGCGACTCCGATTCGGTTGGCATCCTCCTTCCGCAGAGTTACGCATTGGCTACCGAGATCGACGTATGCTCGTATGTCGCAGCCGTTCGCTTTCGCCATCATAAAGTACTTTTCGTTCGCCTCTTCAGAGGCTCGGAGGTCAAAGCCCAACACGTTCTGAGCGACGCGCGCTCCTCTCTCCGTTTTTGCCCTGCAGTCTTTTTCTCCGTGGCCCACTCGTTCGCAAGCGTTGCATCTCGCCTTTCGCTGTGGGGCCGGGCAATTGAGGGACACGTGACCGTACTCGCTGCAGTTGAAGCAGAGGGGCTCTCCTCTTTCATTCCATGGCGGCTTCCTCCTCGCCTTCGGAGAAAGGTTCTTGTGGTCGGTCGTGTTCAAGGCCGACGCCATTGCTTCGCTTTTGTTGCCATGGGCATTGGCATATGCGAGGAAACGAGAGTAGTTCGGGGGACCACTTGATTTTGAACTTTTGGAGGCAGTGTTTCCCAATCTTTCTTCGAGGCGTTTCAGGCAGTGAAGAAGGTCTTCTGGCGACTGGTACGTGCGTACGCTCACTGCTCTAATCACGTCGTCATCATATAGCCCCGTGATGAGGTATTCAATGCAAGCTTCATCTGTGAGGTTGCAACGGCGAGCTTTCGAGAGCTTGTCGTAGTAATAACACTCGATGAGCTCACCGCGCTTTTGCCGTCGCTCCTGCATTTCCCGATGGAGTCGTTGGAATCCCGCTGTCGTGGGGAAGGCGCGCTTAATTTCTTCTTTCCATTCCGGCCATGTTTTGTTGATGGAAGAGAGGGAGTCATACCATGTCTTTGCAGGCCCTTCCAACCTCGAGAGTGCGTTTCCAGATGTCAGCCGGTCGGACCAATGGTAGACTTGTGCCAAGTCGTCCACGCGTCTTATCCAAGCGTCTACTGTCGGAGAGCTGGATGACACTGGATCAAACGATGGCACTAACCGAGCTGTCTCTCCCGCGCCGATGATGGGTGTGGCCGCTGCTTGCTGTGTCTGAAGCAAGGCAATTCCATTGATCGCTTCTCTCACTGCGGCCTGAACGCTGGCCTGCAGGATTTCCGCCACGTTAATTGTTGACGGGGATAAGTTTCCACTTGTCACCACGTTGTCGGATCTGCCTTCACTTGAGTCGTCGGCGTCGTCGTTCCCGCCATCGTTGCTCGGTCGTCCGCCATCTTCGTTTGCCATATCCGTTGAAGATGCTCCGGTGCGGGTGACAGGCATGGTGGGGCTTGCCGGTTAACTTCGTAAGTTCGGGCGAACGTTGACTCTATCCCACTTCTGAATTGTTAGGATAAAAGAACAATTCAAAAGACGTTTATTCGTCTTTCCGTTACAAAGGAGCTCTGGGTTAATAAGAGGCCGTGTTGCTTGTTTCGTGTCCAACACCTGAGTCTGTTGTTCTTCACGCGCCGCGCGAACGCTCGTCCTCCTCATCCTCTCTTCGCATCACTCTCTCCTCCCACGGGCGGCTCGGGTTGCTCGGACTCAAAGTTCGGGTTGCTCGCTATCCGGCGAAGGATCTCCGTCGGCGGGGATGAGCTGGCGCTCACACATGAGGCTTGGCACGTGGGCGGTTGGCCAGCTGGAGGAGGGTCATGGGCTGCGCCACAGCGTCGGCAGGTTGGTTGTCGCGGGTGGGGGCACACATCCGCCCTGTGGCCTAGCTTCCGGCAGTTGAAGCATGCCTCCGGACGGTTTTTGTAGGGGAACACCTCTGAAGCCGAGATACCTCACGTAGCGGGGTAGCTTGGCATTGGCGATAGTCACCACGAAATGTCGTGTGCGGCCCATGCGGCGTGCGGCGACTACGTGGAGATCGGGGTTTCGAGCTTGGAGCTCAGCGAGGATCTCAGCGTCGGTCTCGTGACTGTAGGCTCTGTATATGGTTCCTCGAACGGAGTCATCGGGGGCTGGGGCGTACGTGGCTACCCGGATGGCATTGGAGTCCATGGTTAAAGTTTGTATTTTAGCATACAGGAACGCCCGTTCTTAGTCCGGTGTGCTGATGGTGACAGTGTTGTTTGTGGGGTGGATGCGGACTTGGTCGGCGGTGATTTCAAGGCGGCCGTCGATCTTGGCGGCGTTGTAGATGGCCGTCGCCAATTTGGCCGGGCCGACTGCGTTGAGGTCGACGGTACCTTGCGGTCGGAAGACGATTTTGTAGTCCTCTGTAGGCAGGCGAGGAAGTGGTCGTCTTTTAGTCGGCGGTGGTGGACGGCCGCGGGGTCGTTGGTCTGGCAGGACAGTGGTGGCTGCAGGCGTTTGGGTGTTGGCTGGCGGCGTTGCCGGTGGTAGCGGGCGTCTGTAGCGGCGTTGCATTTCGAGCGCCGTCCAAGTGCCATCGGCCAGCTCCGCGGCGGTAACATCCGTGCCGGTGACTGTGTACTGCATCTTTAAATGCAGGGAAGCGCCGTCGAGGCGAAGCGGGCGTCGCCGCCGCAGGTGGGAGCAGAGCACGCACTAGGCGTGTTGAGCCGTTAGGCCTAGCTCCCGCGGTCGGGCGTGGCCGCAAATCGGCCGTAATGTTGAAGACACTCGCCTGAAAGTGGTTAAAAGTCCCACAGGTGACGCCGGATGGGTGGCAGGCCGTCCTGTGAAATATTGGTGGCTGTAAATAGCCGGAAACTGGTGAAATCGCCGGAAAATCGCAGACCGCATATAAGATGTGTCCGCTCGCTCCGAGCGCAGTCGGCGTTCTGACCATCTGGAGAACCTTAACGTGCACTTACAAGTGCACTTACAGCACACCGCCGTCTTTGCGCTTCTCCTCTATCGAAACCGGGCCACAGTGGCCGGGTTCGAAAACGTGTGGCTAACTTAAAACGTTTGGCTGTGTTGTCGAGTGCCCTTAACCATAACTTTTATGTAAAAACCCAGTGAAGGCCGTCGAGTGTACTTTCATTACCTGCACTGCGACCAAGGATCCCCTATATGTCCATAAAATAATCGTGTTATCCTTGCGATGCAACCAGCCCGCTATTGACCACTTTGCAAAATAACATTGTTTTTGTAACACAAGCGATTGGTTCAGTTCACAGAACAGTGGGGTTTGGAGCAGATACCTTTCTTGACGTCTTTGTATAATTATGGGCATTGTTTTTCGAAACTTAGGTGCCTAGTTCTACCCGCAGTGCCACCTTCTATGTGAGCGGTACTTGCAGAAGTAGCGTTGCAACACCTTATCGAGAGAACAGAGAGAGGAACAACTTTATTGCCAAAAAATTCAGGGGGCACTTTGACTGTCTAAAGTGCGTAGAGGCAGAAGCGTTTTTCGCACCACTTTTACTGCTTCTGTGGCACTGGTGGCGTCACGTGTAATTGAGTACTAATTACTAAGTGATGACAAACCACTAATTAATTGTTAATTACTAATCAATGCCTGAATACTAATTAACTGCTAATTAATGACGCTTAAGTTTCGCCTTTACGAGTGGAACGCGACAGCGTGTTGTAGCGCTGCCAGGGAGTCCACGGAACACCACCACCCGTTCGGCGCGATGCCTTGCCGTTTGATCGCAACGGTTTTTGAGGAAAGGAAATGGCGCAGTAACTCTCTGTCATCTCGGTTGACACCTGAACCGCACCGTAGAGGAACGGAGGAAGTGGGAGTGAAAGAAGAAAGACGAAGATGGCCCGTAATGAAGGAAATGAAAACTGTATTTGAGGAAAGAAAATTACGCAGTAACTGTCTCACATATCTCAGTGGACACCCGTCAAAATTCAGGGGGGGGGGGGGGGGTGCACTTTTTGACTTAAAGTGTGGTCACTGATGTGTGGTTAAGATGTTAGCTTCGCCTCTAAGAGTGGAACACGACAGCGTCTTGCAACGCTGCCAGGGAGTCCATAGAACGCCATCGCCAATTCATTTCTACGCCTCGCTCGTCGGTAAATTGTTTTTTCAGGAAAGGAAATGTATCTGTCTCTCATATCTCGGTGGACACTTAAACCTCGCCGGAAGGAGGATGGGAGTGAGCGAAGACACCGTATTCACTAGGCGCCTTTGTTCTTTCCAAACCGTCGAGCTGGCATGGCCGAGTGGTTAGCATGCTCGTCTCACACTCCGAAGACCGGGGTTCGATTCCCGAGCTCGACCAATTTCTTACTAGGTTTTATTTATTTATATGGCCTGACTAGAGAAGTTAATTAGGCTAATTGGGTAATTAAGTAATTAACTAAGCTCAGTCCCACTTAAAGCATCACTATATGGTCCCTTCAATTGGTTGCATGGTTACTAGCCAAAGTACAATTGGCCCAGTTTGAAATTGGCGCACTGTGACGTCACGACCGTTTCGACCAACTGAAAAGCGTGACATTCTCTGTCGACAACTGCTGCTTACAACGATGCAACATTACAGGCTTTCGCCTTAATATTTGCGCGTCGTGGGCGACTGTACCTCAGTGCGGCCCCCATACAGAGGTGTCCTCAAAGGACCAGTTAACAACAGCTTCTTGTGCTGTCTTCTCCTGCATGAGCAGCAGTTGATTCCAGCTGTCTTCGGAGGGAGGTTGAGGCGTGACTTCACGTCTGCGTAATATGTGATCTGCCAATTTAGACATGTGGGGTTATACTTCCCATTCGTAACAAATAACTTGTGGGGACTTCGAAAGGATCGAGTCTGGATCCTTCTTAGCATCATGGCCTGAGATTTGCTGAGGTCGGCATCCGGAGGCGGATAAATTCGTCTTCCATCCCAATAGTAGTTGTGTCATGTTACATGGCCAGTGCTTCACCTCGAGGGGGTCCGAGTCTGAGGTGCTGATCTCCCGGAGGTTGTTCAGACCTCGAGATAAGCTTGCGAGTGCAAACATACAATGCTACCTGGTCGCCTCAGCCTACCTGCATTCCAAGGATGCTGGCGACGAATGAGCGGCGTAAGCGCATGCCTAAAAATTCAGGCGCGAACAATTACGTTAATATAGAGGGAGTACGAAATCAATAGCCTTTCAACTGCGCTTATGTGTCAGTACCCCATTAAAGACATTTGATATTTGATATTTATTTATTTACCACCACAATATACATGGTGACAGGGTGCCCATAGTAAAAGCGGCCTCTTGGACCGCTTGACTTAGCCATGGACACCCAGCTGCGAACTTTGGCAACAAAACCGTGGCACACTTCGAAACTAAATACAATATTGCAAAAAAAATCGCGACAGGTACTTCCCACAAGAAAAACAAAATGACAAACAAAGCAATGAAGAGTGCAATACAGTAAATTCGGTTCACAGATTCAATGCAGTATCTGTAAATAAAAAATATTCTAAAAGCTTTCTGTGTGAGGTGGTTTTTAGGTCAATGTCATTGACGCAAAGAGCATTTAGTAGACGCGGTAATATGTTTTCAAGTGTTTGACAGCCATATGTTGTTCTGTATGTTTTAATGTGCCACTGATCGACGTTTCTTGTGTTGTGTACTTTATAGCTTACTACAATGTTGGAGAGTTCATGAAGGAAGGACGTGTGTTTAATAATTTCGCGCTTCAGTGCGTGGCTGAGGCGAAAGATGTACAATTTAGTTACCGGGAGTATTTTGTATTTATAAAAACGTTCTTGTGTATGGAATGTTCTAGGAACATTTTCAATTATTCTGATAAAATTTTTCTGTAATACGAGTAGCTTATTGATGTTTTCTTGCGAAGTTTTTCCCCACACTAAATTACAGTAATTGAGGCGAGAACTAAAGAGTGAATGATATATGGCCAGCAATGCTCTTGTTGGCAGCAGTTGGCGATATCTGCAAATTAAACCAATAATTTGCGACAGTTTGCTGGAAATAAAAAAGGCATGGTCATCCCAAGTCATTTTTTCATTAAATACAACGCCCAGTGTTTTAAATGTAGGTACTATATCTACATGAGCATTATTGAAGCAAATGTCTTTTACAAGTGTAACTTTCTTATTTTTTGCTCTAAAAATAACTGCTTTTGTTTTCGCGACATTTACCTGCAAACCATTTTTTTTTGTCCATTCATATAAATTTGAGAGGGTAGAATTCACTGTATCTATTAAAGTATCTACTTGAGTTCCTGAAAAAAATATACTGGTATCGTCAGCATATATTATGTATTTTGCAGGGGCGATTTGCACAATATCATTAATAAAAATATTAAAAAGAAAAGGACCCAGTATGCTTCCCTGGGGAACACCGCGGTGAAGTGATTCTATTTCTGATATATACCCATTATTACTGACAGCTTGTCTGCGATTACTCAAGTAAGAGTGTACAAGAGATCCTGCGTGACCTCGGAAACCGTAGCGGTCAAGTTTGCGGATTAGTAATGCATGATTCAACAAATCAAACGCTTTTGTAAAGTCTATGAAAATGCCGATGACTATTTTATTTTGATCAAGGTGTTTTAATATGTACTCTTTTTGAGCTAGTAATGCGTGCTCTGTAGAACGGTGCTTACGAAAGCCATACTGTGAGTCAGTTATTATATTTTGTTTCTCCTCGAACTTTGCGAAACGTTTGTGAATTAGCTTTTCAAGTGGTTTAGAAAATACTGGTAGCACAGAGATGGGTCTATAATTGCCGAAGTCATTTTTGTCGCCTTTTTTGTATATGACAGACACACGTGCAATCTGCATTTTAGATGGGAAGATAGCATTAGCAATGCACAAATTAAAAATATGTGTGAGGCATGGAAGCAGGACATCAAGGGCAAACTTGATGGGTTTTAGTTGCATCCCGTCAATGTCTATACTTGTGGTATTGTTCAGCTCCTGGAAAACATGCAGTACCTCACCTTCTTCAATAACGTCGAGAAATATTGTTTCACTGCTCAAAGGGATGTTGCGAAGGTCGTTATGCACGTATGGCGGGATTGAAAGATTAACGAAATGCTGGTTGAATTTGTTTACTAACTGTTGTCCCGATATCTCAACCCCATTTTGCTTGATAACATTAATATCATTGCGAGTATTACTAAAAGCGAAAAGATTGCTTAATTTTTTCCACATTATCTCCGTCTTACCTCCTGCAGAACCAAACTGGTTAACGTAGTAAGCGTTTCTTGCTCGCTCAAGTTCTTTGTTCAGGCGGTTTCGGTATATTTTGAAAGTCTACAGTTCATTGACCTCTTTTGATTTGATGAATTTGTGATAGAGTTTGTGCTTCTTATTAATTTTATTTTTCAGGTCAGGTGTGATTCATAAAACATCTGATGCTTTATTCGAATTGTGATTTACGTTTACTTTAGGAAGGTTTTCTTTTTCCTATTAGTCTTAGCTTCCTTGCTTCTCTCATCTCTTACTGAAGCATTCTTATTTACTTTTTATCATCATCATCAAACTGACTACGCCCATTGCAGGGCAAAGGCCTCTCTCATGTCTCTCCAATTAACCCTGTCTTTTGCCAGTTGCGGCCACCGTATCCCCGCAAACTTCTTAATTTAATCCGCCCACCTAACTTTCTGCCGCCCCCTGCTATGCTTGCCTTCTCCTGGAGTCCACTCCGATACCCTTACGTACCAGCGGTTCGCTTGCCTTCGCATTACATTTCAAGCCCTGCATTACATGGACAGAAAAGCATGGTCAATGAGTTAGACAGGCAGAGCAGAACGGTGGGGCCAAAAATTAACATGCAGAAAACCAAATGTTCAACAGTCTAGCAAGGTAACAGCAGCTTCCAATTGGTAGCGAGGTGCTGCAAGTAGTAAAAGAGTATGTCTACTTATTGGGGAGAGAGGGTGAGAGTGAGAGAGAAAAAAATGGCTGAGGCTTAGCTAAGGTTAAGCCTAGTCAGATCCGAAGCATATTGATGGCTAGGCTTGGTAATACATGGCTTTCCTTGAAGTCTAGTGTTTGACGGAAACCCGTCTGGTCGGGATGGTACATGACGAAATTAGAAGGCGCCGACCAATAGAAAGGATGAGATGACGTTTCGGCTCCCCCACGGGAGCCTTGTTCACAATCAGGCAGAACGTAGCTGCGTTGTCCATTTTATACACCGCGCAAGAGCGAACCCAGGCATCTGGCGTAGATTGGGGGCAAGTTCCCGTCATTCCGATTAAGCGTATGCGCTGTCGTCTGGATAATCAGCGATTCCAGATAGAGGCGTGATATCTTGTCCTTTTCTTTTTCGATCACACGTGCCTCTGTCGGTTATACGATGTAAAGACCGCACATGTACCCGCTCGAAAGCTGAGGAGTCAGCTTGTGCACGTCAAAGATAAACTGAAGAAGGAAAAGTTCCCAGGTGTCATTTATTCGATCCCATGTGCGGACTGCCCGTCTGTATACATTGGCGAGTCGGGTGACTGAGCGGAGACTGCGTGATCACAAGAATCACGTCAAAAGCCGGCGCGCAGATCAAAATGCGCTTGCCGAGCACTCAGTGTCCGCCAAACACAACATAGACTGGGCAGAGGCACGTGTGATCGAAAAAGAAAAGGACAAAATATCACGCCTCTATCTGGAATCGCTGATTATCCAGACGACAGCGCATACGCTCAATCGGAATGACGGGAACTTGCCCCCAATCTACGCCAGGTGCCTGGGTTCGCTCTTGCGCCGTGTATAAAATGGACAACGCAGCTACGTTCTGCCTCATTGTGAACAAGGCTCCCGTGGGGGAGCCGAAACGTCATCTCATCCTTTCTTTTGGTCGGCGCCTTCTAATTTCGTCATGGCTTTCCTTGGTTGACGTTCATCCCGCCCTTCATCTGTCCCTGTGGCACGCTGAAGCTTTCGCTTCTCGTTCAAATCAGCGCTGCTTCTAGGCGGCATCCCAACACCTGGCCGCCTCTTAAGTGTCTGGAGAGTTGTTGTTGTTGTGACTGAGAGAAGGATGAAAAGGAAATTGCACGGGCCTGCTACTGGCTCTAGCCAAGCCACCACCGCTGCCACGTGCAGATAGAGGAGAGGTAAGAGATCATAAGAAAGAGAAAAAGGCATGAAGAGACGCGCGTCGCAGAAACAACTGCGTCCGCCGGAGCGGGCGCTGCTGAAAAAATCAGATAAGCGGCCGAAGCCGCGCTCGCCGAAGCGAGGACAGACACACCTTTGTCTGGAGAGCGAGGCAAGCTCACCTTTATACCGCTGCTGTAGCGTCAAGTGGTCAGCTGCAGCGCCTCTGATGTGGAGCCTCCACCACCGCGGCCGACCGCGCGAGCCGGCAGCCCATCTCTCCTCTGCTGTGACGTCATGTTGTCACGTGGTCAGCCGCCGCGCCTGATGATGAAATAACTTTATTGGCACCCGTCAAGGAATCAGAGGGCGAAAAAGACGAGTCTTGACCGCCGTCATCTTCCTCCCCTTTCAGCAGGCTGGGATCCCTTGGGATTCAGCGGTGTCCAGGGCCAGACGGATGACTTCTTTTAGTTCTTCTTCTTTCTGGCTGGCCATTAAAGCCTCCCAGGACTCTATATTCCTGTCTGGTTCGTTGTGGCTAGGGCATGTCCACACCATGTGGATCATGTCTGCTATTTCATTACACTGTTTACACCTGGGGTCTTGGATCGCCGGATGCCATCTGCTTAGTGCGAGTGGGTTCGGAAAAACTCCCGCCTGTAACTTTCTCCATATGACCTCTTCCTTTTTGCTGAGGCCCTTGCATGCTCCAGGTAATGTCTGTCTTCCTAATCTCTAATGGCTAAGAATATCTTGGTACGTGTTCAGCTCCTCGCTCGTCTGAAGGGGCTCTCTGCTCGACGAGACCGCATTGGGGTCCCGGTGTGCGAGTCCTCGGGCCAATGCGTGCGCTGTCTCGTTTCCCCGGAGGCCCTCATGGGCAGGAGTCCAAACAAGGTTAATTAGTTCTGCCGGTGTCGGGCCGACATTCAGAATTTTGACTGCTTCGACAGATACCCTGCCTGCGTTGTAGTTGCGGATAGCCGATTTGGAATCTGTTATAATCACCCTGACATTCCGTTGAGTTAAAGCCAGCGCAATGGCTACCTCCTCAGCCGCTGTTGCATCTCTCTGTTGGGTGCTGCAGCACAAGACGCGGTCTCCGCCCTCCCTGGTCGCTAGGGCTACGAAACCCGTTCTGCCTTCATATACCGCCGCGTCCGTGTAAACCACGTCCTGTCTATTGGCTAATTTTTTCTGCAGAGCTTTCGCTCTGTCCTTTCGCCTACCCTCATGGTGTACCGGATCCATATTCCTTGGGAGTGGTGGGATTCTGATTTTGTTCCTTATGTCTGTTGGGATATTCTCCGTGTGTTTGAGCCGCGCTCGAGGTTCGAAGCCTAGCTTTTCTAGTATTTTTAGCCCCGAATGGCTGCGTAGGAGTCGTTGTTGTTGCGCTACTCTGGTAGCCTCAATGAGCTCGTCTAGTGTGTTCGAAATCCCCATGTTCAGAATTTTCTGGGTGGATGTGTACGGGGGGAGGCCCAGAGCGGTTTTGACGCCTTTCCTAATTAGGATTTCAATCTTGTTTTTTTCTGCTTTGGCTAGCCGTAGGTATGGTGCCACGTATGTGATTCTGCTGATTACAAATGATTGAACTAGTCTTAAGAGGTTCGTCTCCTTCATTCCCGCGTGTTTATTTGCTATTCCTTTGAGTAGCCTACACGTCTGGCTTACACTCGATTCGAGTTTTCGTATCGTTTCGGTGTTCTTACCGTTTGCCTGTATCCAAAGACCCAGTACTCTAATCATCTCCACTGAGGGTATTTTGTCCCCGTTTACCGTTAGCGTTATCCCATGTTCATGGGGCTTTCTTTGTCTCTTTTGTGGGCCGAGGAAGACTATGATGTGGAGCCTCCACCGCCGCGGCCGACCGCGCGAGCCGGCAGCCCATCTCTCCTCTGCTGTGACGTCATGTTGTCACGTGGTGTCACGTGGTCACGCTAAAGGTCAATGGTAGCTCCACCGCCGCGCTCGACGGGCTGTAGTGTAGCTCTAGTAATATGCTTCGCATAAAAAAAAACTTTATTGTAAGAGGAATTCGGGGCACGCCCCAGGGTACCCGCACGACCCCACTGCAATCAAATGTTTATGTTCCTAAAGTCCATAACACTGGCAGCCCGGCCGGTAGCGATGGTCTCCACGGCCGGGTCCTCCGAGTGCAGCAGGGTCTCCCAGTCCTCCCAGGTCTTGAGGTTCTCTAGGTCCCGCGGGGGAGCGCCCTCCGAGCAGAGGGGAAGGATGTGAAGGGAAGAAGCGAAGGGATCTGGGCATAGCGCGCAAGCAGGAGGGGGGAAGGAGGGATGATAGTGGGCAAGGTTAAGGGGTAAGGGGAGAGTGTGTGTCTGTAGTCTGCGCCAGAGTGTTGCGTGTTATCTAGGAACGGGTGGGGCGGGGGGTAGAGCTGGCGTGAGGCTCTGTATGCCTGCGTCAGCTCGCTGAATGAGTGCATACGCTCCTTCGTGAATCCCCCATCAGAGGGCACCTGAGCCCGGTTTAAAGAACCTCGGGATAAAAGGTTGGCGGCTCCGTTTCCGGGATTCCCGGAGAGCGCAGGCACCCATATCAGCTACACTCGGCGGGGTGGGGGTGCATCGGGGGACTCCAGTATGTCAAAAGCAGTCCCCCATTCGTGTTTTGGAGGCCCGAGCCTAGTAATCTGGCTGTGGGTGTGTTGAGGGGAAGATTAAGTGCTACCTTGAATGCCTTGCGAATCAAGGCATCCAAAGCGTTTATGTCATGTTTGGATAATTGTAGGTATGGGGTAGTGTACAGCACACGATTGAGGACAAAGGCATGAATGAGGCGACATGACATAGGTCGCTCTCCTTCATGCCTCTATGATGTCCCGAAACCCTGCGGATGAGGTGCGATATCGCGCCTACAACCTGCTTAAGTTTCTTGAGGGCGGTGGTGTTTTTGCCATCGTTCTGGATGTGCAGGCCCAATACACGGAGGGTGCCAACCTCAGGTACCGGGTCAGCATTCAGTTCAATGGAAAGGGGGGAGCGGGGGCAGCGGTGGTTCTTAGGCCGGATGAGGAGCAGTTGGGACTTCTGTGGTGAGCAAGACAGTCCGATGGTCCGTGCGTAATTTTGGGTGAGGGTGCCTGCTTCCTGTAAGGTGTTCTCTATGCGGCCGTAAGAGCCGGAGGTGGTCTACAGGGTGACATCGTCAGCATAAAGAGTGTGCTTGAGATGGGGAATAGCTCCCAATTTTCGGGCGAGGAGGGTGAGGGTAATGGTAAACAGAAAGGGGGAAAGGACGGACCTTTGAGGGGTGCCGATACTCTGAAGCGTATAGGAGGGGAAGACAGAGGGCCGAAGTGTATCTAGGGTTTGGTTTATGTGGTTTAACGTCCCAGAGGGACTCAGGCTTTGAGAGATGCCGTAGTGAAAGGCTCCGGAAATTTGGACCACCTGGGGTTCTTTAACGCGCACTGACATCGCACAGTACACGGGGAAGTGTATCTCAGCCGTGCGGTCAGTGAGGAATGCTTGAGTGCAGGCGTACATGCGCACACTCACATTCAATGGGGACGGAGCAGTCATGTTCGCCTGATGTTCAATGCGATCAAAAGCTTTGGAGAGATGCAAAGCTAAGACTGCCTTGGTGTGACCTGGAAGAAGCGGGTCGAGATGTCGTGTGTGAGTTGCAGCATGGCGTCCTGTGCGGATAGATGGCGAAATCCCACCATGCTATGCGGGTAAAGATAGTCATCCGCCATGTGGCATGTGAGTCTCGCTAACACATGCTTGATGAGCTTCCCGAGGCATTATGTTAACAAAATCGGGCGAAGATTTTGAAGTGGTTTGCTGGATTTAGGTATGAATATTACCTTCGCGTGGCGCCAGGACTGCGGGAGGTTACCCTCCCTCCAGCACTGGTTGAAGTATTTCGTAATGTGGGTTATAGATTAATCATCCGGATTACAGAGCATGGAGTTTGTGATTTAGTCTTCACCAGGTGCGGAGTTGGCGCGGAGAATCAGGAGGGCCGCTCTGACTTCAGTCTGCGTGATGTCGGTGTCGAGTGTGGGATTTGCTTGTCTTGTGTAGTGGGGTAGAGGTGTGGGGGCACCTGGAGATGTGTACATGGTTTGAAGTGTGTCTAGGAGGGTGTCTGGGTCGTCAATGTGTTCATGTGTGAGGCGTGTCACGAGGTGCTGTGTTGCTGATTTGGTGCGCGAAGGGTCAATGAGGTGTCGGAAGAGTTGCGATGCGCGTTTGCTGTACAGGTTTCCGGCGATGCCGTCACATATCTGTCCCCAGTTGGATCGGCAGAGCTCCTCAGAGTGTTGTTGGATTTGTGTCTGCAGCGCGGCCAGCCGCTTTTTAAGTGTCCTGTTCTGTTTGTTGCCATTCCAGCGTTCCAGGAGGCTCTGATAAGCCTCCCTGAGGTGGGCTAGGCGTGTGTCGATGGTAGGGGTTACGGTTGAAGTTTCAATGTGTCGCGTGTTGTGGTGAACATCATGCTTGAGTGACTGTACCCATGCGTCGATGTCTGCGATGGGAGTGTCTGGGAGGGCAGTGCGTGGAGGGCGAAAGGCATCCCAGTTAATGAGTTTGTGTGTTGTATTTGCGTGACGGGTTGGTTTGTACGAGACAGTGATTTGTACAATGTAATGATCACTGCCCAGTGTATGTTGTCTTTCGTTCCACGTAACGCCGCGGATGCAGCGGCTCAGCGTCAGGTCCGGACTGGTGTCCATGCTGACACTGTTGCCGATCCGCGTAGGCGTCTGGAACGTGTTGTACACAGTGAGTTGGAGGTTCTGCAGGAGCAGCCAGAGCCTGCGACCTCGATGTGTCGTGGTTGGGTATTCCCAGTTGGTATGCTGACTGTTAAAGTCTCCACCGATGAGTAGGGGATGTTTCCCTGCTAGATTATGTAGCTTTCGCAGAAGTGATTCTAGCGAGGCCATCGGCAGGAACGGGGGGTGGTATATTTTCGCTATAAATATAGAAGGAAGTGAATGTGTGTGATGTATAAGTTCTGTGATCACGCAGGGCGTCTCAGACATGATGTGATGAGTTTTGTAGGTGAGGCTGCGGTGGATGAGTGTGGACGCCCTGGGTGTGTTAGTGGTATCCGAGTGTGTAGGTGTGTAGCAGGGGAGGGTTGCCTGGTGGGCAGTCTCCTGGAGAAGAAGTGTGTGCGGTGTGGGTGCGATGGTGGGAAGGAGAAGTTGCTGAGGTGCGCGCTGGGCCTGGAAGTTGCGGCAGTTCCAAGTTAAAATGGGGAAATAAGTAGTGCCCCCCCTCCGCCATTATGGATAGTGGGGGAGAGGGTTGAGGGGGGTAGTAAGACTGGTGTGAAGTGGTATGTGTTGCTCAGGAAAGATGGTTTGTGCTTGCGGAGGTAGGACGGGGAGCGTGGAGGTGGTTTGAAGTTGGGTGAAGCGATGGGTAAGATTATGTTCCATGAGCTCCATCATCTTGGCAAGCATAGCGTCCATGCGCTGCTCAAGTTTTTCGGTGAGACTGGCTGCAGGGTGATTGAATCTGGCCTCGAGGCGGGCGTCTAGCTCTTAGTGTGTGGTCAATTTGGCTTCGAGTGCTGCTAATTTAGCGTCTAATTCTGTGGGCACGGAAGGTAGGTAGGTATGTGTATATATATATATATATTTATATATATGTGCATATATATATATATATATATATACATATGTGTATGTATATATATATATATATATATATATATATATATGTATTTGTGTGTGTGTGTGTATGTATATATATATATATGTGTTGGTTGGTTGGTTTATGGGGTTTAACGTCCCAAAGCGACTAAGGCTATGAGAGACGCCATAGTGGAGGGCTCCGGAAATTTCGACCACCTGGGGTTCTTTAATGTGCACTGACATCGCACAGTACACGGGCCTCGAATTTCTCCTCCAAAGAAATTCAGCCGCCGCGGCCGGAATCGAACCCGCGTCTTTCGGGCCAGCAGCCGAGCACCATAGCCACTGAGCCACCGCGGCGGCATATATACATATATGTATATATATACATATATATATATATATATATATATATATATATATATATATGTGTATATATATATATATATAAACGATGCCATTAAAAAGGCACAAGCAACTAATATTAATCATGTCATTAAGGAATCTCAGCCATCATCACAGT